>NC_058080.1:509626927-509926927 GCF_014858855.1 Bufo gargarizans
GCCAGCAGAGTCTTTCACTGCTTGTGGGGTGCGTTTGGTGACTGTATCTCGTAATTGACGGGCTAGTATAGTGTGTGCTTTATTACCTTTCTCATAAAATTTCTGCTTTGAGTAGAGCATCATACGTTCCACATTGTGCATTGCAATATTCTTTAATTTTGCTCGGGTCTCCACAAGGTCTCGGAGAAGGGAGAGGTTTGGCCTAAGGTTCAGTCGGGACTGAAGGGACTGTAGAGACTAAATTTTTGCTATGAGTTCCCAGACTCTAAGTATTCTGTTCTTTTTGAGTCGTGATGCCAATGCAATACATTAGGATGAGACTGAACCAGCATTTTCTCCAAAGAATGTGCGAATGTACCCTGCAATGTCCTCTCGGGTGACCGGCGATATAAATAGAGAATCAGTGCCAGTGGCAGGAGCGTTGTGGCTTAAGTTGGGAGGAAAGGGTGAGGGTATCGGGGAGTGATCCGACCAGGAGATAGGCCCGATGGAGACATCGCTCATCGGGCCTATTGAGGGTCATACCATTGCCCAAAAAATAGTCTATCCAGGTGTGCAATTTGTGAGGGGGGAGAGTAGAAAGTGAATGTTCTACCTGTGGGGTTGTCCACCCTCCATAGGTCATAGAGGGCGTATCTCCTGATCACAGCATGAAAATCCCGGGCCAGGCGTACCTGGGTCAAAGGTTGGGGGGGGGGGGCAGAGAGGAGGGACTGCCGGTCTGCGGTGATAGTCCTTGAAGTTTACCGAGGACCCGGCGCACAAACTGAAGCTGGGAGGTATTAGGGGCGTATACAGTACAAAGAGTGATAGGGCGACCCTGATATGATCCTTCTAAAATGACATAGCGGTCTGCTGGGTCTAAGTGGGAGGAGGTTATGGAAATGGGGCGGGCGGCCGATAATAGTATGGCTACACCTGCTTTTCTGCGACTATGGCTGGCTACGTAGGTATGTGGATAGTGGTTTAACCACTGAGGAAGGGGCCACTTAGAGCCCCGAAACGCGTTTGGTTTTGGACCCTCCTGCTCAACATAAAGACCACCGGTATTCACAGCTACAAATATTCTGAAAGGAAAAAACATAATCAGATCGCATAAGCCTGTGCCATTCGGAGAACCGGAAACACGTAAAGAAGCCACTGGCGCCAGTGAGAGAAATCTATATTCGCCAAAGCGGACACTATAGTCGAGACACCCTCGATATCTCAGTAAAATCATATACTACTAACCTCTGGTGAAATCGATACTCACGTGAGTAAGCAGTAGTGTCACGAGGGTATCGAGAACCACGCCTGACTCCGTTATACCCGGGGTCAGGAAGTCGCAGCGGTTGGCTGCACGCTCTATTTAAGATAGGGCTGTTTTCCTTATGGTAGCTTTCTGGGTTTGCTTTGCAAACCCTTTTGGCTCACTCAGGGATCCGTAGCTCCTTCTCCTCAGCTGTTCCTTGTCCAGCACTCCCAAACCTCCTTATATTCCTCTCTCACACTTCTCTGGTTGCCAGAGATAGAGCTTCCTGCCTGGACATCTATCCTGACCCACTGGAGCTGTGTTGCTGCGTTCTCTGACTGTTGATTCAGAACGCTACCCTCCGGATCCCTGTTGGACCTTGTGGACAGTTGTTGTCGTCCACCTGGGTGTTTGTGTTTGTCTGTGTTTGTCTGTCCTCTCCCTGGTGTTTCCCTCTTAGTGCAGTGGTGAGGACTAGCGATCCCACCGGCCCATTCACTATCTAGGGCTCATTTCAGGGAAAGCCAGGGTTTAGGCACGTGACCGCCGCACGGGTGAGGAACCCGTCTAGGGACGTCAGGGCAGTCAGGTGCCAGCCGCAAGGTGAGTTAGGGGTCACCACCTTTCCCTCTCCCTTAGGCAGGGCTTTCCCTGTTTTCCTCCCTGTGCGTGACGCCGGTCATTACATTATCTCTGGCAACCAGAGAAGTGTGAGAGAGGAATATAAGGAGGTTTGGGAGTGCTGGACAAGGAACAGCTGAGGAGAAGGAGCTACGGATCCCTGAGTGAGCCAAAAGGGTTTGCAAAGCAAACCCAGAAAGCTACCATAAGGAAAACAGCCCTATCTTAAATAGAGCGTGCAGCCAACCGCTGCGACTTCCTGACCCCGGGTATAACGGAGTCAGGCGTGGTTCTCGATACCCTCGTGACAAGTAGTGGGGGATCTGGTTTAATCACCACGCGGACTATCCACTGGATTCCGCCCATATCGATCTGGCTCGTGAGTAGAAACACTGTATAGAGGTGAATTAAGCATTTGTGATGGGGGCATAATCGACTTATTAGTTTGAATCGAACAATACTATTTTACTCTACAATTGAAAGACATAGTTTCGATTTGTCGATGGATATAGCACAAACTGCATAGACAAATTCAAAATCAATTACGAACATTTATTGTCGCTGCAAATATATGCGATTATTTCTACGAACATTATTAAATATTTATGTGAAATTTCTGCATATTGGATCGAAAACTACTACTTATCCTCAGAGATCAGGTTCTACTGGAGAACCTACGTTTTTACTTCACAATTGTATTGTATATTGTATATTTATTGTCTATCACTTTTTAGTCTGGCCAGACTTGTCACACATATAATTATTATTTTAAGATTTATGGACGTGACCAAACAAGTCACGTCCCAGGAGGGGGGGGGGGGGGACCTAAACAGTACCAGCAGGTCAAAAACAATAATAATAAAATACCAGACGTGAGCAACACACGGCTGTAACACCACCATCACGTAATTCCGGGCCCTGAGCAAAATATGATTATATTAAGGGCCCTAAAGTAAAGATGAAACAAACAATAAATGATCAGGTACAGAGGAGGGTCCCTCAGTGATGGGGAGTGGCTCCCATGATTTCTAGGGACACCAGTCTGGATGCAGGAGGTGTTCTTCTAGGATCAGCAGACCCCACAACGGGTGAAGGTAGTCAGCGTCGCTTGGGTCCACTTGTATCCTGCCAAACCAGAGGAGTAGACCGGGGGAGGTGATGAGCTCCCAGTCAGATAGGTTAGGTACTGGTATGTCCAGCGCAGCACAAAAGGGATCAAGGTTAGCATGAGTGCGCAAGATCACTGTGCGGCCATTCATTCGGGCGTTTAAGGCGAAAGGAAACCCCCAAAGGCGAAGGTGTCGACGCTTTTGCAGCGTGATCCATGACAGGTCTTGAAAAAGCTGAACCCCGGCCCCATGAACGTCCAGGATTCGAGAGTTTCTGACTTTCGCCATTATCGCCTCTTTCCGGGTGGAAATGTCCCTGGGATGGGGGTTGGACACTTTGGGTCGAAGGGCTCTGTGGCCTCTGTCCAACTTAGTAGTGCGGGATGGGGGATCCTTCATAATTTTGTTGAAGAGCTCGTCCATGATTCCCTGTATTTCCTCCTCCCCTACGGATTCTGGGAGGCCACGGACCCTGATGTTATTCCTCCGTCCACGGTTATCTAGGTCTTCTACATGATGCTGTAACTCGCAGAGACCTGCATTCTGTGAGGACACCAAGGTATGGAGTTGGAACACATAAGACCATGTAGATTCGTGTTCCTTCTCAAGGGATTCCACCCGGGCGGCAATAGAGTGCAGATCGCGTCTGACCGCTGAGATTTCGGAGTGGCATGTGGCGGTGACCTCATTGACCAGGGCTTGGAAGTCCCCTTTAGTGGGCAGTACACATGGGAGGGGCCGCTGGGGGATTCGTGGCTAGAATGCAGAGAATGGGTCGGGGTAGGTGCAGCATACCGCAGCATGGAGGGGATAGCTCCTATGTCGTCCTCCAGTTGCAGGGAGGAAAGGGTGACAGAGGGCACTGCCGAGGTGATATGTGCCTCCGGAGGTCCCCTTCTGTTGGGGAAAAGAGCTGGGGGTCAGGGTGTTTGCGGGGGCTCCCCGGACTCCTCCGGCTCAGCATGTGCGGGCGCAATCTTGAATGCTGAAAATCCTTGCTGGGCCCAGGTCGCAGGTGGCGTTGAAGAGGCCCTAGGCTGGGAAGCCTGTTCGGGCCCCGCATCCAGCTCAGTCGTCCGGTCTGGGGGGATCGTGGTCCCCTGGGGTCCTGGCAGGAGAAGAGGCAGTGCGCTCCGGTTGGAGCGCAGGACGAAGTCCTGAAGGGCGCCCGGCCGTGGGAAGTCTGCTGGGGGTAGGGCCCCTTGTGAGGGCTTCTTGGGTAGTTTTTTACCCATAAGAAGGGCGATGTGGCAGGCTCAGGATGGCTGAAGTCGCAGCTTGGTGGCGGAGCTCAGCGCTCACACGTCCTGCTCCATGCGCTGCTAGGCCACGCCCCCCGGTCTATCAAATTTTAAAGTAAACTCAACTAAATCAGAGGTTCTGAACATCACTCTACCTCAGACACAGGTAGCTGAGTTAAAAGCTTTATCTCCTTTTCACTGGTCCTCAGGACCTATAAAATATCTCGGGATACAAATCCCAAGTGGTCTAGATGACTTATATAAATACAACTACTGTCCCCTGTTAGAAACTATAAAGCAGCTTCTGCAAAAATATAATATGCCATTCCTGTCATGGATGGGCAGGAAGAATGTCCTATTACCTAAAATTCTATACACCCTACAAATGGTACCCATACACCTTTCGTTAACGTTCTTTCAAGACATTAAAAAGATGTTTAATAGTTACCTGTGGAACAGAAAACGAGCTTGTATACCCTATAAAATCATTACTAGACACAGGGAGAAAGGGGGATTGGGTTTACCTGATTTGGCCAAGTATTACAAGGCGATACAACTTAATAGGTGGTTAGAATTAGTAGAGCCTAAGAGACAATCGGATGTTAAAGAAATATGTGAATATAGCACAGGCCCTATGTTCCAAAGCATTATGTGGCTACCGAACAAAACTTTACACAAAGTAAAAGAACTAGATGCCATACTAAAGGGCTTATGTGAAACTTGGAAGACTCTGGGTGAAGTCTTGGCTCCCCCTACTATCACCACTTATGCCAGGGAATCTAATACCAGATATTCTAGGACTCACGAAGACGGGTTTGCCTGAAGTAAGGTCAGCCTTCTTACAAGTTAGAACAAAAGACCTGTTAGCAGACACAGAGAAATATTTGAGAGGGGAGATTCCTGAATCCATACGGCAGTCCCGACATTCTTTCTGATAGGAGCCCATATACGTGCTGTGTGAGGCAGAGCAAAAACAGAGTTTATATCTCAGAGACCTCTGACAGACTTTGAGAAACTGGTAACCACGCCATTACTGAAACAAAGGAAAGTCTCTGCACTTTACTCACTCATAGGAGACCAGGGGGAGAGTTTAAAACCGCCATATTTGGTGGAATAGGAAAAGAAACTGAAGATAGTATTGACTGAGCAGGAAACAAAAAGAATTCTGGCATCCTTGCACGGTTATTTGCAATGTATTCGTTTCCAGGAGAACCATTTCAAACTCCTGTCCAGGTGGTATAAAACACCAGAATTCCTTTTTAAAAGATGATTGGCCCCTACACAGCGGTGCTGGAGATGTGAGGGAGAGGTGGGATCATTGTCACATATCTGGTGGAATTGCTCTTTGATAGCTCCCTTCTGGAGAGGGATTGAGGAAGAAATCAAAAAGCTTACTTAAAAAGAATTTAAGATTACCCTAGAGATGATAGTTCTATCTAAATCATCTAGTCAGTACTCTCCCTTAAAAATAAACATAGTGACCCATTTACTTGCTGCAGCCAAAACTCTCATTCCACTCCACTGGTTGAAAATCCCCCCCCACAACAGCGGAGTGGAGGACTGAAGTAAATGAAACATGACAATTTGAAAAGAGGACTAGTTGGCTCAACAGAAATCACGAAGGGTTTGTAAAAGTGTGGCAGAAATGGAAATCACAAGCTGCACTGTGAGAACTTTGGAAATACAAGGGATTAGATGTGTCTGAGAGAGCAAGATATCTTTATTCATGGTTTTCTTTTCCTTTCTTTTTTTATTTACTATTTGTTTATATGTTTCCGATATTGGCTAGTTGAGACATGATCTGATGGTTTAAATCTTGAGGGTGGTATTTAGAAATATGTATAAGGATCACACAACCATATGCTTTTCAAAATCTTATGTACCACTGCCATCTGTTTTAACATATAAAAATATGCTTTGTAAAAAACAAAAAAATCCTAAATAAAGAATTTATTTTAAAAAAGTAACTAAATTTAAAAAAGTATACGTATTAGGTATTGCCGCGTCTGTAACAACCTGCTCTATAAAAATACCACATGACCTAACCCCTCAGATGACCACCGTGAAAAAAATAAAATAAAAACTGTGTCAAAAAAGACTTTTTTTTTTTGGTCACCTCACATCACAAAAAGTGTAATAGCAAGCAATCAAAAAGTCATATGTTTTTTGTTGTTTCCCTACCCCGACCGCCACTGGTTGGAGCCGGGGCCCGAGGTACCCTCCCCCCCTTTCCCCACAAATCCAGACTGGACCATGACAAATCATTTGGGAATATGTGGCCACTCGTTAAGTAGGATTGCCCTGTTATCTATCACAGCCACCTGTAATGAAGCTTGCACCTTAATCTCCACAAGATGGGTAAAAGAATGATTCTCATCTAGCCCTGCTTCATGTGCAGGTTGGCTGCCGTTGCTCTTATATTTCCTTCACTCGACTTATACCACCATTATGTGTGTTGATGTATGCTTACTGTTTTTTTTTATTATTATTATTTTTTCTTCTTATGTTTACTACAAAACTGTCTTCCCTCACCCCCCCCCCCCTTTTGCCCTTTATAAAGACCACTACAAGAATCCCCCCAGGTTGGATTATGACGATCCTTTTATAAACGTATGATGACTCGCCACCAAAAAACCATCCCATCATACAACCCTCCTGCTCATGAGGCCTCAAAAACTACAAGATGAGTAGAAAGAAGTTCTTCCTTGGTTATATTGCTTGTCTGTAATATTAAGATGATGCTTGCATACTGTTAGTCAGGACAGATTGTTGTCTTTGCTCTTCTATAACCCCCATTCTTTTAAAAACTCAGCTACTTTATGAGTTGATTTATGTTGATACTCATATCGGTGTGGATATTCAACTCATAGATTTCTCTAACATCAAAACCTTTTAACCCCACTTTTTCCTTCTTCCTTTGTCCCCTACCTCATCCTTCCCACTACCATACCCACCCTTTTCTCTCACCCATCTAGGTGATTGTTGCTGATCTCTTCTCCACTCTCTGGTATAAATGGAGTGCATTTTCAGCATATTTAACGTAAAGGGTCTAAACTCCCCCAACAAAAGGAGTCACATAATCACGCTACTCAAGAAATTGAAATCTCACATCATCTTCCTGCAAGAAACACACTTTAAAACGAAATGCATTCTGAAGATGCCCAAATCGCCATTTTCGCAATGGTTCCATAACTGCAATACCTCCTCGGCCACCAAAGGAGTAGCAATAGCCATACACAACTCAATCCCTTTCACATTCATAAAACAACATACTGACTCAGAAGGTCGTCTGCTCCTAGTGAAAAGGGGAATTGGCTCACAGATATATACTTTTGCTAACTTCTATGCCCCTAACAAGGGACAAATCTCCTGGCTGCTCAAAGCGTTAGACGCGCTCTACCTCTTCACAGAGGGCACAGTCCTCCTAGGCACAGATCTCAATGTCACACTGGATCCAACAGTGGATTCCTCCACATGCAAATCACACATATCACTCAAAGAACTAGGGAAACTCTCAAGCAAACTACACGACTTACAACTAGTAGATACCTGGAGATTATGTAATCCATTGATGAGAGATTACTCTTTTCAGTCCATACCTAATAACTCTTTCCAACGCCTAGACTATATTTTCACCTCTAGAACAGCTCTTCCCCTTCTCTCAACGGCTCAAATAGGCAATATTACGATATCGGACCATGCGCCCTGCTCGGTCACAATTGTTTTGTCACAAATCCCACGAGGTGAATGGATCTGGAGACTAAACGAAACGCTACTTGGCACAGAGAAAGATCAGGCACATATTAGAAAGCATCTACAAGAATTCTTCCAGAATAATGAGTCCAAACATACCCCCCCCCCCCCCAGCGTTGTTGTGGGAGTCGCATAAAGCATACATTAGGGGTGTACTAATTGAATTGGGCTCTAGGACATAGAAAGAGAGGCAGAAGGTAATAAATGACTTCCTGGAACAGATAGCCAAAATAGAAAGTTCCATCAAGCTTTCTTACTCTCAGGAAAAGCAAGTAAACTTAGCAGCAATCAGGCAGCACCTTAAACATGTACTAGACCTACGCCATGCCAAACAACATCTCTTTTTCAAACACAAGTTGTATGCGCATGGGGACAGAGGAGGAAAGTTCATGTCCTCCCTGATTAAAAAGTCAAGGGAAAGAACATTCATTAAAAAGATCAAGGGGAATCAGGGACAACAGTACACACAGACAGAAGACATAGCTAGAGCTTTCCACTCATTTTACACAGAACTCTATAACCTCCAGTCAAACCCCTCCCCTCCCCTCACTTCAGACATCGATTTCGACTTTTCTAGATACCCTAGACTTACCCTCAATATCTGAGTCTGAGGCGGACAGTCTTTTGGCGCCGGTTACATTAACAGAAATGCAAACCATCATTAACAGATTTCCACCAGGGAAGAGTCCTGGTCCAGATGGACTCCCGCTTCTGTATTATAAAAAATTTGGTGAAGTGTTGTCACACCAACTTGTGTCTTTGTGCAACTCGTTGCTACAAGGAGGTAGGTTGTACCCCTAGACGCTAAAGGGCCACATCACATTCATTCACAAAACGGGAAAAGACCCCCAGTCATGTGGGAGTTACCGACCCATTTCGCTTTTGAATTTGGACTTCAAAATTTGGGCCAAGCTGATAGCTAGACGCATCGCCCCCTTACTCCCGAAACTTATAGGTAGCGAACAGGCCGGATTTATTCAGGGAAGAGAAGGAAGGGATAACTCGTGCAGATTATTTCATGCCATGCATATAGCACATAAGCGCAACATGCCGTTAGCATTACTAGGGGTCTACGCGGAGAAGGCCTTCGACCGCGTAAATTGGGCCTTTAGGGAAGCCACACTTACGGTAATAAATTTAATTTTCCCCCTAGCTTCATAACAGCTATCCTCTCACTCTAAACAAAACTTTCAGCGAGAATAAAAATAAACGGTACACTATCCCCTCCTTTGCGATCACAAACGGGACAAGACAGGGGTGCCCCCTGTCCCCATCCCTTTTTATCCTGGTAGTAGAAACAGTACTACAGAACATACGGCAGAACAAATCCCTCAAGGGATTTACCATAGGCCATATACAACTCAAATGCCTAGCCTTTGCAGACGACCTCTTATTCCTTATCGCAAACCCGATCTGCTGATCTCCCGATCCTCACCAAAATGCTAAATGATTATGGCATTATGTCCAATTTTAAAGTAAACATATCGAAGTCTGAGATTCTTAACATCACTGTCCCCTCCAAAGAACTTCACCTAGCAAAATCATCGTCTCACTTCCCATGGGTTTCCTCTTCACTGAAGTATCTAGGTATACAAATCCCAAACAAGCTATCAGACCTATATACCATGAATTTCTCCCTTCTGATTTTAGAAGTCAAACAACTTTTGCAGGAGTATGATTTCCCCTTTATCTCCTGGATAGGCCGCAAGAACCTGCAAGTTAAAGCATATATACGGTAACACCTAAAATATTATATACCTTGGCAATGGTCCCAATGTACCTACCAACGAGCTTCTTTAGCTCTATCAGAGCTCTCTTCTCCAAATACTTGTGGAAGGGTCGTAGGCCTAGGTTGCCATACACTCTCCTAATGAAACGAAGAGAACATGGAGGAATAGGTCTCCCAGACATAGCATTTCATCTCCATTAGGGCTCATGCCCACGAGCTTAAGCGCTCAGTGCCCTTGCTGCGGACCGCAAATTGCGGTCCGCAATGCACGGGCACGATTGTGGGGCAGCCGCATGCGCATCGCTGACCCATTCACGGTCCGCACCGCAAAAAAGTAGTGCATGCACAATTTTTTTGTGGAACGGAAGGACGGAACAGAACACCATGGAAGCATGGGGACACCATGGTAGTACTTCCGTTCCGTGGTTCCGTTCCGCATCTGCAGATTTGAAGACTCATTCAAGTGTATGGGTCCACATCTGTGATGTGGAATGCACACGGCTGGTGCCCCGTGTATTGCTGTATGTGGGCCGCAATACAGCCACGGCCGTGGGCATGAGCCCTTACTCTGCAGTGCAACAGATCAAATGTGTCAAATTTTTTCCCATATCTTTACAATTAAGTAACTATCACTCAATCTTTACGCAGAGCATTACATGTTTCGCTTGACCGTTCCACCTTGTTCTGCATAACACTATTTGCTTGCGCCAACATGGTCGTATTAGAAAGTGCTATTCTGACATCTTATGTAAGAATAACAAATGTTTGGTTGAATTCATTGTTTAAAACATTTCAAACAATCACGGCTCAATCATTTAGCAGGTCAGTTCTACCTGTGCATACTAATCCTATCTACTATGTGCCAATACCACAACTATGTGGATGCAGCACAACACGTCTTTCAATCTATAAGGAAGGGCTAATTTGATAAATAAATAAGCGTAAAAAATTTGATGTATCCCACACAAGTGTCATTTTGTAGAACATGTATCGTAAGCTAAATCGATTCATTTTATAATACAAATTACAACAAAAGGTTTTAAAAATGTTTGAGATTTATTTGGCCAAAAAGAACAATAAAAATTTGTAATATCGAAATTGAGAAATCAAAATTTTGAAAATGTACACTGCATATTAACTAGATTACTCCATGGCCAGATACTCTGCTGGCTTTTCTCTGCCCCAGCCTGCTCGTTGTCAGAGGGGGTTGTGGTGTTCAGTATTATAACCCCCAGCATGCTCGTTGTCAGAGGGGGTTGTGGTGCTCAGTATTATAATCCCCAGCATGCTCATTGTCAGAGGGGGTTGTGGTGTTCAGTATTATAACCCCCAGCATGCTCGTTGTCAGAGGGGGTTGTGGTGCTCACTATTAAAACCCCCAGCGTGTTCGTTATCAGAGGGGGTTGTGGTGCTCAGTATTATAACCCCCAGCATGCTCGTTGTCAGAGGGGGTTGTGGTGTTCAGTATTATAACCCCCAGCATGCTCGTTGTCAGAGGGGGTTGTGGTGTTCAGTATTATAACCCCCAGCATGCTCATTGTCAGAGGGGGTTGTGGTGTTCAGTATTATAACCCCCAGCATGCTCGTTGTCAGAGGGGGTTGTGGTGCTCAGTATTATAACCCCCAGCATGCTCATTGTCAGAGGGGGTTGTGGTGTTCAGTATTATAACCCCCAGCATGCTCGTTGTCAGAGGGGGTTGTGGTGCTCACTATTATAACCCCCAGCATGCTCGTTATCAGAGGGGGTTGTGGTGCTCAGTATTATAACCCCCAGCATGCTCGTTGTCAGAGGGGATTGTGGTGCTCAGTATTATAACCCTCAGCATCCTCGTTGTCCGAGTGGGTTGTGGTGCTAAGTATTATAACCCCCAGCATGCTCGTTGTCTAGGGGGTTGTGGTGCTCACTATTATAACCCCCAGAATGCTCGTTGACTAGGGGGAGTATTCCTGGTGACTGCCCAGCTCGTTTTCTAGGGGTGATATTATACTTGACTACACGCTGATGCTGCTCCTGCCTCCTCCGACGGTCCAGTCCTGCTCCTCTGATGCTCTCTGTCCATGCTTCCAAGATGGCGCCCGCCCAGGAAGTACTAGATGCTCAAGTTCTCGTGAATCCCGTGAGAACTTGAGCTCCTTCTACCTGGCTGAAGGATCGTGCTCTGATTGGATCGCGCTCACAGCCAGGGAGAAGGAGGCGCCCACTGAGAAACTCAGTCTCCTCCTCTCTGTACCGATGCCTCTCATTATAATAAAAGGCACCAAAAACAACAGGGGCCACTGTGGAGGAAAGGGAAGGGGGGGGGGGCAGACCTTTTAAAAACAAAACAAAAAAAAACAAGCAATGGCAAGAGTGGGGGCAGCCCTATAAGGTAACTACATAAGTAGACATTTACTTAACTGATGAAAGGTCCTCTTTGAAAGCAATCAAAAAGCTGTCTGTTATAGTCTGTTAAGTGGTAAAAAAATAAAAATGTATTCAATAAAATAAATCCCATAACGACCCAGACTACATAAATATCATGTAAATTATCCCCTACCGTGAACGCCGTAAAAAAAAAAAAAAAGACAGAATTGCTCATTTATTCTTAGTTGCCACTGAAAAAAACTTAATAACAAGCGATCAAAAAGCGCCATTTACTCAAAAATGATACCAACGAAAAATACAAGTCGTTCCGCAAAAATCAAGCCCTCACACAACTCCATAGAAAGAAAAAGAAAAAAAAAGTTATGGGTCTTGGGAAGCGGCAATACAAAAAAAAAGGGGTTTTATTGCAAAAACGTATTTGGCATCAATGTAATCGTATTGGCCCAAAGAATAAAGATATTATGTTATTTATACCAAATAATGAACGCCGTAAAATTTATAACGTAAAAACGCAGTGGCAGTATTGCTGTTTTTCCCATCTCCCTCCCAGAAAGAGTTAATAAAAGTTAATCAGAAAGTTATGCGTTCCCAAAATGGCGCCATTAAAACCCCTTAAGGACCCTGGGATTTTCCATTTTTATGAGGGCTGTTGTACTTTCTAATGGCACCATTTACGGTTGCATACCATGTAGTAGGGAGCGAGAAAAAAATTCCAAATGGGGTGGAATTGGGAAAAAACGCAATTCTGATAAAGGTTTTTATTTTTTACACTGTACACTATGCGGTAAAATTGACCTGTTATCCTTATTCTCCAGGTCAGTACGGTTCCAACGATACCAACCAGGGTCCATTCACACATCCGTGTGTGTTTTGCCGATCCGCAAAACATGGACACCGGCAATGTGCGTTCCGCATTTTGCGGACCGGACATTGCTGGCACTAATAGAACATGCCTATTCTTGTCTGCGGTTGCAGACAAGAATAGGGCATGTTCTATTTTTTTTTTCGGGAATGGAAATGCGGACCCGGAAGTGAGGGTCCGCATTTCCGAATTGGGGCCGCACATAGAAATGAATGTGTCCGCAATTCCGTTCCGCAAAATGCGCAGCGGAATTGCGGATGTGTGAATGGTGCCTAATACTGAAAAAAAATTAAAACCTTTGAGAAAAAAAAAAAAAATTTTTTCCATAACCATATTCTGACCCCTATAAATCTCTATAACTTTTTTTGTAGCTATGTGTATGGGGCTGTGTGAGGGCTCATTTTTTGTGGGACGATCTGTTCTTTTTAGTGATACCAATTTTAAAGGGCTTCTGTCACCCCACTAAACCTTATTTTTTTTTTTTTTTGCTTACTTATAATCCCTACACTGCGATTTGTGGCTACATGATCAAATTAATCATTTTGGTCCTGTAGATTTAGTTTATAACAAGCTTTTAAAATATGCTAATTACCTTGCTACCAGCAAGTAGGGCGGCTACTTGCTGGTAGCAGCCGCATCCTCCGATCGTAAAGACGCCCCCTCCTCATTGTGATTGACAGGGCCAGGGAACGGGATCGTTCTCTGCTGGCCCTGCCTGTTTGCATTTAAAATCTTGCGCCTGCGCCGCGGCCGTACCTGTCTTCAATTGGCGCAGGCGCACTGAGAGGCGGCCGCTCCCTCGGCCGCTCTATCCTCAATGCGCCTGCGCCGATGACGTCACATCTACACCCGGCGCAGGCGCATTGAGGATGGAGCGGCCGCCTCTCAGTGCGCCTGCGCCAATTGAAGACAGGTACAGCCGCGGTGCAGGCGCAAGATTTTAAATGCAAACAGGCAGGGCCAGCAGAGAACGATCCCGTTCCCAGGCCCTGTCAATCAAAATGTGGAGGGGGCGTCTTTACGATCGGAGGATGCGGCTGCTACCAGCAAGTAGCCGCCCTACTTGCTGGTAGCAAGGTAATTAGCATATTTTAAAAGCTTGTTTTAAACTAAATCTACAGGACCAAAATGATTAATTTGATCATGTAGCCATAAATCGCAGTGTAGGGATTATAAGTAAGCAAAAAAAATATATATAGGTTTAGTGGGGTGACAGAAGCCCTTTAAGTGTGTGGAACTTTTTGATCACTTTTTGTTAAAAAATTATTGGGTAGTTGAAGTGACAAAAAATGGCAAATTGGCAGTTTTTTATGTTTTTTTCCCGCTACGCAATTTGCCGTATGCCATTAGTATTGTTATATTTTAATAGTATAGGGATTTTCGCACGCGGCGATGCTCTTTATTTTAAGGAAAGGGGGGTGATTTGAACTTTTAGCTTTTATATTTGTAAAAACTTTGGGTGACAATAACTGGCAATCATTCGATTGCCCATAGTATTCAGTGATGGCTAAATAGCCATCATTGAAGACTTCATTTGCACTATATCAATAGAAGCCTGACACCTAGTGGCCTGTATTGATATATACATCTGATTGACCTGGCTTTGGTCAATTAGCGCAAGGTAACAGATTCCCCGTTCTCAGCCGGGGAAAGCTGTTACCGGACCAGAAGCGCGCGACTTCCCGTTACGGTCTGCGCAGATTCTGTGGTCACATTTGACCACGGCATCTGAAGGGTAAGATGTATGCCATCAGCCTTATGGCTGATGGCATACATGTGCCGCAGGTCTCTGCTATTTAAAATAGAAACCCTGCGGCTAAGGCGGCCAACCGCACGTGCGAGCGGGCGCCATATTTAGGGATTGGACCCATGACGTACAGCTACGTCATGGGTCCTTAAAGGGTTAAAAACTACAACTTGTCCCTCAAAAAACAAGCCCTCCTAAAGCTATATGGACAGGAAAAAAAAAAAAAAAAGTTATAGCTCTTGGAACGTGACGATGAAAAAAGGAAGAAAAACGCTTGGTCAGTAAGGCCCAAAACAAGCTGGTCACTAAGGGGTTAAGGAGCAAAGAGGGACAAAGGGACTTGGGTCAAAATGAGGGACTGTCCCTCCAAAAAAAGGGACACTGGTCTGGTGTAAGATGGTGCGATTTTGGTACTATATGGCGCAGTACAATATTATGTGGGATGAATATGGCAGTATTATGTGGACAGCGTATGAAAGTACTATTTAGATCCTGTATGGAGGCAGAAATGTATCTGTATGCTGTAACAGCCCAAGTGTCCGTTTGCCCAGGGCCCCATTACTTTTCAGTCATACAAACATAAATCTACTATACAGACATTCCCGATGCCAGGGTAAGGTGGCGCGCACGGGCACGCGCGGATTACCTTGTGCACATGCGCAGTGAGGCTCGGGGACGCGGTTAGTGGGCGAGCACGCACTGGAACCCACCTGAGCTCCCACCTTTCATGTGTCACCGGGAACATGCTGTCACGAATATCTGTCGTCCCGCGGCTGAGCCGCTGCTACGGGCTCCGGGGAGAATGCGTGGCCGAGCTGACTCGCGGGTAAGGCGGACTGTTCTGCGGGGCGTCCTGCTGCCATGGGTGGAGCAGGGGGTCACTTCTACACCCCGTCCCGAGCGTGCGGAGAGGCATTAACCCTTTGCATGCCCAGGACTTTACAGAAACTTGGATGAACACGAAATATTAACGCAACCTAACCGTCAGTGTGTGACCTTGGACCTGCCAGGTGTATGGTAGACATCCTCATTATGGGGATTAGCGGCTTTAATTAAACTTGAGTGTAAATGGGCTGATCAGATAGTCCTTGTGATTTTGGTTGTGTGAGACTGAATGGGTCTAAAATCTGCAAGTGTGCGCCCAGGTTTATGGATTTATTTTCCATACGATCACAATCGCTACTTTTGGAGTGCACATTGGGGCATACTGCCAACTGGTGCAACAGTATGCCGTAACGCAGCGCACCGTGAGCTATGACCGGCTCCTGTGCTTATATCCATTGTTCTAAATCAGGGGTGCACAACCTGCGGCCCTTGATGACATTCTGTGCCCCCAACCATCCTGTAACAGACATGTATGTCTTGTGGCTGCTCACATGTATTTCTCCCATTTAGATGGTAGTCCTGGAAGTGTAACCAGACATTTATAGTATATAATGTATGTATTAGGCTACTTTCACACTGGCGTTTCTGGGTCCGCCTGTGAGATCCATTTCATGGCTCTCACAAGCGGCCCCAAATGGATCAGTTTGGCCCCAATGCATTCTGAATAGATGCGGATCCATTCAGAATGCATCAGTTTGGCTCCGTTCCACCTCCATTCCGCTCTGGAGGCCGACACCGAAACGCTGCTTGCTGAGTTTTGGTGTCGGCCTCCAGAGCGGAATGGAGATGGAACGGAGCCAAACTGATGCATTCTGAATGGATCCGCATCTATTCAGAATGCATTGGGGCCAAACTGATCCGTTTGGGGCCGCTTGTGAGAGCCATAAACGGATCTGTCCTGACCTACAATGAAAGTCTTTGGGGACGGATCCGTTTACATTGACACAATATTGGTGCAATTGTAAACGGATCCGTCCCCTATTGACTTTCAATGTAAAGTCAGGACGGATCAGTTTTGACTTCACTTAGACTTAGACTTTTTTTTGACTAAGTGTTTGCAGACGGATCCGTAGTGAACAGATACCATCGTTTGCATTTATAGGTGCGGATCCGTCTGTGCAGATACCAGACGGATCCGCACCTAGCGCAGATGTGAAAGTAGCCTAATATGTACATAAATTACAGTATTTCAGTTAATGCCTTTCTAAATTTTATTTTTGGCCCTTGTCGTTGGTTCAGTCTGACAATGTGGCCCCCAACTAGAAAATGATGTGCATCTCTGTTCTAAATCATAGGACCAGGAAGTGCTTGACAGTCGCCATTGACTATACGGGCCCCTTCACACAAAGTGCTGGACAGTCACCATTGACTATACGGGCCCCTTCACACAAAGTGCTGGACAGTCACCATTGACTATACGGGCCCCTTCACACAAAGTGCTGGACAGTCACCATTGACTATACGGGCCCCTTCACACGCTGCAGATTTTGTTGCAGAAACGAGAAATGGAACTGATGGAAATTTCTGCAACAAATCTGTAGCATGTGAAGGGGCCCGTATAGGCTCTGCCGGCTTTTCTCTACTAGTAAGGGTCCATTCACGCGATCGTAAATCTGAGTCTGCATGCGTTCCGTAACTTTGCGGGTGCGGACCCATTCATTTGAATGGAGCCACAAAAGATGCGGACAGCACACAGTGCTGTTTGTGCAGATCCATGACGGATCCACACCAAACTTGAGTGTAAAAGTAGCCTTAGTTAGGATGGGTCATCAGTATCTGATTGGTGGGGGTCTATTATGGAAATTTTTCTTCTATCTTTTTATTTAATAATTATTAGCCCCCTTAGGGACTAGAACCCTTGTCCTATTCACCCTACTAGAGCTTTATTTGGGTGAATAGGACTTCACACGCTCCCTACTTGGAGATTATCATGGCAGCCGGGGCTTTAGTAGTGTCCTGGTTGCCATGGTAACTGTCCTGGATGCCATGGCTCTGATCGGAAGCTGCCAAAGTGATACATGATGGGGTTAATGTGAGGCACAGGTCCAACTGTCCCCCCCCCCCCCCCCATGTGCCTCATAATAACCCTATCAAGTATCCATATCCTTGCATAATGGGCAACATGGGGTTAATGCATGAGCTACACGAACAGTCACTTGCTATTGGCACAGTCTTAGGAATTTTGACTTCTAATCCAAGTGCCTCATATTAATAAGTGGCCTGTTTTCTGTAACTCACATTAACCCCATGTTGCCTATTATGTGAGATGGTACTTTGGGGGTCACTTACTATTAATGTGAGGCGCATGGGGTCCAGTCCAAAAGCATGTGCCCAGCCTGACATTAAAAATAAGTGACCCCCATCATGTTTAAAATGTGCCAGTGGCAAGATTGGGGTTAATGAGTCACAATAACCCCAATCTTACTGGCTGCCTGATGTTTTCTGCCTGCCTTTATTTTGAGGCAGGCTAATTACTTGCACTGTGTGTGGGTGGGGTACCTGCTATGCGCAGTGCACTAATGCACACTGACTCCGGGGCCCGGGCTGACGCTGAGGAGCACAGGACAGGGCACTCAGGAGGGGGCTGACGCTGAGGAGCACAGGACAGGACACTCAGGAGGGGGCTGACGCTGAGGAGCACAGGACAGGACACTCAGGAGGGCGTTCCGGGAAAATGTGCGGGTGCGTTACGGGAACACACGCGATTTTTCTGCGCGAGTGCAAAACATTGTAATGCGTTTTGCACTCGCGTGAAAAAAATTGCGCATGTTTGGTACCCGAACTTCTTCACAGAAGTTCGGGCTTGGGATCGGTGTTCTGTAGATTGTATTATTTTCCCTTATAACATGGTTATAAGGGAAAATAATAGCATTCTGAATACAGAATGCATAGTAAAATAGCGCTGGAGGGGTTAAAAAAATAAAATAAATGATTTAACTCACCTTAGCCCGGCATCTCCTTCTGTCTCCTTTGCTGAACAGGACCTGGGGTGAGCATTCATTACATGAACAGGACCTGTGATGACGTCACTCCGGTCATCACATGGTCCGTCACATGATCTTTTACCATGGTGATGGATCATGTGACGGACCATGTGATGACCGGAGTGACGTCATCACAGGTCCTGTTCATGTAATGAATGCTCACCCCAGGTCCTGTTCAGCAAAGGAGACAGAAGGAGATGCCGGGCTAAGCGAACAAGTGGACTAAGGTGAGTTAAAGCATTTATTTTATTTTTTTAACCCCTCCAGCGCTATTTGACTATGCATTCTGTATTCAGAATGCTATTATTTTTCCTTATAACCATGTTATAAGGGAAAATAATTGCTTGCGGATGCTTGTGATTTTCACGCAACCCTATTCACTTCTATGGGGCCTGCGTTGCGTGGATTATTGCACCGCAACGCACAAAGAAGAGCATGCTGCGATTTTCACGCAACGCATAAGTGATGCGTGAAAATCACCGCTCATGTGAACAGCCCCATAGAAAGTAATGGGTCGGTATTCAGTGCGGGTGCAATGCGTTCAACTCGCGCATCGCATCCGCGCAGAATACTCGCCCGTGTTAAAGGGGCCTTAGGGCCGCACTTACTCTTCTGTCACTTTTCCGATTCTACAAAACCGGCTATGGTTACATGAACGCCAGACGGGCTGCAGAGTCTTCCTCTGTTGCGACCAGGTGTCGTCCTGTTCAGCGGCATAATGTAGATATAGATAAACACACATCAGAGGAAGAGGTCGCAGTCAGTCCAGCCATCGTGATCCCACCAGGGGTCTCAGAATTGGCAGAGCAGTGGAAGGCTAAATACCGCTTAGGCCACATTCACACTACCACGGGACGCCCGGGCCTGTTTTGCAGGCTGTTATGCAGAAGCCTTTCCATGTGCTTCCAGGTCCGTGTCTCCACTCCGCCAAAGCTAGGACATGTCCTATCTTCTTCCACATCTTGCAGATCGCTGACCCATTGAAGTCAATGGGTCTGCTCTGCACCTAGATGTGGAGTACTCTCAGCCGGTCCCTGTGTTGTGCGGTCTGCAAAACGGGCACGGCTATCCTACGGTTGTGTGAATGTGGCCTTAAAGTGTCTTCACTCCACAGGTTAGCTGAAAGAGACTTCTTCGATACAAGCCTGGAGACGTTTTACGCCGGTCTCAGTTTCCCCCTTGTGCTGCCGTAAGGTTAGTGTAATTTCTGACGAGGAGCGCGCCTTGTCATAAATAACGCGCCCCTCCGTCGGTCATTGTGCCAGGCATAATACTGACTCCAGGCCCTGACTGTAGTTGTTTTTTGCCAACATTTACGCCTAATAGTAAATTTGCCAGGGCTGATGTTCCGGACCCTGGCACGCCTCTACCACTCCCAAGTATCGGACACGGTGTACATTTGCGTCAAAATATGTTCATATGGACATTAAAAAAAGAGGCAAAACTGGTCTTGTGACCATGTTACACGTATTATGTGCAGATTTTCTTGTAAAAGTCCATAGTGTAATACAGTGCCAGCTAAGTAGATGAGGTTTTCAATATAGTGTGTACAGGACTTTGATCTGTGGTGCGGATCTTCCGTGCAGTACCATTTACAATGCAATGGATGAGGTCTGGGGCAAATCCACATCAAAGTCCTCAAGTAATACCAGCAGATTTGGTGCGAAAACGATGCAGACTACACGGCCGTGTGCAAGTACCCTTAGGTTCTTCTGCTCGCATTTCATGAGGAAAAGCCACAGCGTAATACAGTACCAGCAAAGTGAATGAGATTTCACAAATTCCATGTACACTTAGCTTTTTTTCTTAGGTGCAGAAATCGACATTGTTTGACCTAGAAAATTTGCTTGTTTGTGTGATACCGCACCTTGTCTATAGTGGTTTCCCCATAGACTTCAATGAGGTTGTTAACATCAACAGAAACGCATACTACAGCAATGGTAAATAGCACTGATTTAGGCCTCATGCACACGAACGTTGTTTGTTTCCGTTTAGTTTAGTTTTTTCCGGATAGCATGCGGACCCGTTCATTTCAATGGGTCTACAAAAACTGCGGACAGCACACCGTGTGCTGTCCGCATCAATGTGTCCGTTCCGTAGCCCTGCAAAAAAAAAATAAATTTAACGTGTCCTATTCTTGTCTGTTTTAGGAATTGTTACAATGGATCCACCAAAAAATAAATAAAAACAGATGGCATACGGATGTCATTTTTTTATTTGTATTTTTATTTATTTTTTCGCATACACAATTTGCGGACTGCAAAACACATACGGTTTTGGTGCAGATTTATTGCACACAAATCTGCAGTGTGTACAGACACCTTAAGGCCACCTGTTTTTCCACGCGGAAGATGCGCAGCATAGAATAGTACGAGTAAAGTGTTTGAGATTGCACAAATGTTAACTCTCATACACTTTGCTGGTATTGTAGTACGCTGCCGATTTTATGCACGCTAAGAAACCAAGTATAATCCGCACGGTGTGCAGGCATCCTTAGGAAAACATCTGAGCGCCATTCTTTTTCATGCAAATGAAACAAAAAATGAAGATACTGGTATACATTAATATGCTGCATTGACACGCAGATCAAAGACTTCTTACTGGTGTTTTCTCCTGCTGGTGTAATGCAGGGCGAGGGGACGTGCCCACTATTGCTCCATCAATTTACAGCAGCTAGCAGTGATGACCGGTCAAGTTGTGCCCCCTCACAAGTGTGCACTGTGTGAGGCAGGGGTGAGGGGGGTAAAGGTTGTGTTTGTTTCGTAGACCGGGAGCAATTAACCTTTTGCTCTGTGGAGCCTGTAAACAGGATTATCCAGCATCCTGTCCCTCTGCTCTCGTTCTTTGGTTCTGTATCCTGAAGATTACAGAGCTGAGGTCTGAGAGGAGCACTTTCTGAGAAGCCCCCTCCAAGGTGGTGGAGATAGTCATAATTGCAATTGTTACAATGGTTTTATTTGTATCTATATTTTCATTCTCTGCTTTGGATAATCCTGATTTGTTACAGTGGTTCCTTTTAAAGGCGTTTTCTCATCTTGGACAATCGGGGCATATCGCTAGGATATGTCCCCATTGTCTTATAGGTGCGGCTCCCACCGCTGGGATCCGCACGTATATCGAGAACAGATCCCCGAAAGTGAAGGAGAGTGCGCTGCGCATGCGCAGCCGCTCTCCATTTATTTCTATGGGGCCGCCAAAAATAGCAGAGCGCTGGCTTGGCCATTGCCGTCTGCCCCATAGAAATGAATGAGAGAATGGGCCGCGCATGCGCAGCACGCTCCCATTCACTTCTATGGGAGAGACGGGGATTAGGCGCTTGGTGGTGGACGGACCCCGGGAAATCTGGGGTCCTCCAGCCACAGCGTTCCCCGCTTCGTTCTCGATACCCCAATTGTCTGATAGGTATATTTCCTAGTGATATGCCCTAATTGTCTAAGATGGGAATACCCCTTTAAGGCTAGGTCTACACGACGACATTTGTTGCGCGACATTTTGTTGCACCAATATTGCCCGACAATTTTTATAACGGCAGTCTATGGTGTCGCACTGCAACATGCGACATGCTGCGACTGCGACGCGACAGTCGCAGAAAATCCATTCGAGATGGATTTTTCTGCGACTGTCGCGTCGCAGTCGCAGCATGTCGCGTGTTGCAGTGCGACACCATAGACCGCCATTATAAAAATTGTCGCGCGACATTAGTGCAACAAAATGTTGCGCGACAACTGTTGCACGACTTTTTGTCGCGCGACAAATGTCGTCGTGTAGACCTAGCCTTAGTCTCAAAGTTTCTCCTGCGGCCCTCGATATCATTCTCTGCGGCCTACAACCATTTGGTAACAGACATGTTGTCTATGTCTTGTTGGTGCTCGCATGTATCTTTCATGTGTTCTTCCATCAGATGGGAGTCCTGGAAATGTAACTAGACAGTAATAGTATAATACTATATACTATTTGTTCAATATGCCATAAATACAGTATTTCAGTTGTTAATACTCTAAGCTTTATTTCCAGTCCTTGGGAATGCTTCAGTCTGACAATGTGGCCCCCAACCAAAAAAGTTATGCACCCCTGCCCTTGTGGGACCCCAGCGGTCATTTGTAATCTAGGGGGAAAACCTGGCAATAAGGGTTCTCCTACAACACCACTAGAGGGGAAATTGAAGGAGTTTTTCCCCCCTGATGATCTATCTATATACTGAGTTGTTTCCAGTACCAGCTCATTGACTGGGGCAAGGCCACTTGGCATTTGCCACCATGGTGTGACTTCTTTAATGAAGACTGCGGCCATTTTTAATCCAAATTGATAATTTGTCAGTATTTAAGTTGCCCAATGTGACACCAGGAAGCTTGGGTCCCATTCAAATGGGAACTGAGGTGCAGCACCCTGGCATGGCCATTACAGTGTACAGAGCTGTCTGCCTCCAGTTTCCATACGCCATAGCAGCCTGAAACAGCTGATTGATAGAGGTGACACGTATAGTAGCCCCACCAATTTGACATCGATGTCTTATCTATAGACTGGAGAACCCTTTAAGAAGAATAGACGGACCTACAGTAGATTGACTAATCCTATAGATGGTGTAAGCTTAGACTACTTTCACACTCGCGTTTTGGCTTTCCGTTTCTGAGATCCGTTCAGGGCTCTCACAAGCGGTCCAAAACGGATCAGTTTTGCCCTAATGCATTCTGAATGGAAAAAGATCCGCTCAGAATGTATCAGTTTGCCTCCGTTCCGTCTCCATTTCGTTTTGGAGGCGGACACCAAAACGCTGCCTGCAGCGTTTTGCTGTCCTCCTGACGAAGCGGAGCCAAACGTATCCGTCCTGGCACATAATGTAAGTCAATGGGGACGGATCCATTTTCTCTGACACAATCTGGCACAATAGAAAACTGATCCGTCCTGGCACACAATGTAAGTCAAGGGGGACAGAAGACATAATACAACTGGATACGTTCATTACGGATGCAGGCGGTTGTATTATTGTAACGGAAGTGTTTTTGCAGATCCATGACGGATCCACAAAGAACGCTAGTTTGAAAGTAGCCTAAGGCCCCATGCACACAGCCGCTGGGCAGCCGTATTGCGGCACGCAAACGGTGAGTTGGCAATCCACGGCCACCGGCTGTGTGCATCACAGATAGGGGCCCATTCACTTGAATGGATCTGCAATTCCGGAGATACGGAACACCGGAAGCACTACGGAGTGCTTCCATGGTGGTTCTTTCCGTTGTTCCGCACCGCAAATTAAATATGACATGTCATATTTTTTTCTGATGCAGACAGACCATGGACCCATTCAAGTTGAATGGGTCCTACCCACTGCACGGATGTTGAAATTGCGGTCCCCAATGCACAGAACGGCCGTGTGCATGAGGCCTTAGACAGGTTGCCTAGATTTATCGTAGTGCCTCGGGCTGGATGATAAATCTGGTGCCAGAGTAGAAACCTTTCTCTGACTCTATACCAACTATTGGTTGGCTTACTTTCAGATAGACTTTTACGACGAAATTGTGAAATAGCCATAACAACCGGTCATATTATAGCTTTAAGAGGGGTGGATTTTGTTGTATGTTCTGCGCAGCATGGCGGCTCAGTGGTTAGCGCTGAGGTCCTAGATTCCAATCTAACCAAGGACAACATCTGCATGGAGTTTGTGTGGGTTTCCTCTCACAGCCCAAAGACCTGACAGTCAGTGACAACATAAGGCTGGTTTCACATCTGCTCTATGTATTTCCGTTCTTCTGCTCAGTTATAGAAGCAGAAGAAAGAAAATAACGGAAGTGCTGGATTTGGAATATAACAGAAGCAAACGTAGCCTAACAGACCTCGTTGACTATAATGGGGTCCGTTAGGTTTACTTTCAGGAGAACATTTTTCACACGCAGGATAAAGCACTGCAGAATATGTCAGTAAGTCAAATAAATAATAATCCACATGAAAAGTGCCTCTCCCATTGTTTTCAGTGGAAAACCTTCATATTGATGACCTATCCTTCCGATTGGTCATCAATATGAGATCGGCGGGGCCCGACTGTTGGCATCCCGGCTGATCAGCTGTTCAGGAGCTATTGTGTAGTGGATGGGGCTGGTGACTGCATTAATTTCAGTGGGAGCATTGCCAGATCTACACAGCGTCGTCCACCACATAGTCCATTGCTGGAATCTAATGTTAATGACCTATCCTAAGGATAGGCCATCAAATCCCTATCTCAAGTGTTACATGGCGGAGGCTGTGGTTTTCGTGCTCTGCATTGCAAAGGGGAGAGGAGATCCCAGCATAACTTCACACGCTGCAGATTTCAAATCCGCGCTGCTAGTCAATTTATGCTGCAGATTTTTTTACGCCGCCTGTGGATGCCATTTTTCCGAAAATCTACTTTGCCAATGCTGTACAATGCTGCTGATTTTCTGCGCCATCCACCCTTATGACTGTACGGTATATTGTGCTTGAAGTGAGTTCTGAAGGCATAACATGTGAGGGAAAAAAAGACCCATTTTCTCTATATCTGGCCAGCCCTGAGGGAATATTAACTAGCAAAAGCAATTTAACCCAAATTGTGGTGCCTTTTTTATTTATTTATTTTAAACCTAGGAATTATTGATGATTACTGTTGTCCAGTATTGTTCTGGCCTGCTAACAGATCTTCACTTAAAGGGGTATTCCCATCACAGACAATGGTGGCATATCGCTAGGGTATGCTCCCATTGTCTGATAGGTGCGGGTCCCAGAGGTCCCCGAGAATGGAGTAAGGAGAGTGGTGGATGGAGGACCCCAGGTTTCCCGGGGTCCGGCCACCACCTAGCGCTTTCTCCCATACAAGTGAATTGGAGCGCACCGCGCATACCTGGCCCTCGCTCCCATTCATTTCTATGGGGCCAACAGAAATAGCTGAGCCAGCACTCGGCTATTTTCGGCGGCCCCGTTGAAATGAATGGAGGGCGGCTGCGCATGCACAGTGCACTCTCCACTACTTTCCCCGCTCTGTTCTTCGTGTAGATACAGGTCCCAGAGGAGGGACCCGTACCTATCAGACAGTGGGGGCATATCCTAGCAAAAACCCTTTAAAGAGAACCTGTCTCCTCTCCTGACATGTCTGTTTTACAAACTACCTGCATTTCCCATGTGCTAACAATTCTGGAGCATCTATAATGTACAATTTTTTTTTTATTATTCCTGCTAGAAGTTATAAATAAATTGCTAGCAGTTTCCAACGAAGGTCCAGATGGGTGTTACAAGTTGGAGGTGTGCCTCTGCACCATCTGACATTGGCAGCACTGATTGGATGGTGCCAGACTGTGCAGGGATACTCTGCCCAACTAGTTATACTCCTCTGGACCTTCACTGCAAACTGCTAATAATTCCATACATTTCTAGCAGGAATAATAGCAGAATAGTACAACATGGAGTCATAAGATGCTCCGGAATGATGACGTGGAATGCGAGTATTTGTCAGGAGAGGTGACAGGTCCTCTTAAACTGGGATTGACTGGTATGGTGATGGTACAGTACGGATGTAGACTAACAAAAGAATACTGGTGGTGAAGCGCTAAGAAACTAATGAAAGAACGCACGGTTTGCCACATTTGACCCCCCGCCTTCTGTTTTAGGATGTAGATCGTGTACAGACTGACAGGCCATTAGAGGTGCTTTTCCTCTCTGACTGGCTTAGTGGAATCTAGTGACTGAGCTTTATTTTTGGCATTGCTTGTGAAGAAGTTGTAAATAAGAGGACAGACAGGACTTGTGTACTTACCAACACTTACTCTGCCCTCCAGAATGCCCCCAACCACGAATGGCCTCTTCTAGGTGGGGCTTGCATAAGACCCATCCATTTTCACTTTGTCCTTGCAGCATCTCATCCAGTTACGTGACGTCACATGATTCCATCTCTCTGTATGTGACTTTGTGTATGTCCTGAAGCTTTCAGATCGATGGGGTTCCGGCACCCCCGCCGATGAGATGGCGTGCAGTGTGCATGTGCGGTCTCCTTTTTTATTTATTTTTTATTTTTTTTATTGCGCCCCACCACATTGTTTTCAACCGTAAATGGTGCCGTTAGAAAGTGACTCTTGTCCTGCAAAAAACAAGCACTCCTATAGCTATGTGAATGTAAAAATAAAAAAACTTATGGTTTTTGGGAGGTCTGGGACAAAAAAATGGGAAAATAACCCGGTCTTGAAAGGGTTAAGCCATAGTATGCAAAATGTGTTTCATGTTCATCTTGGTGGCAGTTGACTACCAGAAATAAAGGTTGATGCAAAGATCCTTCAAATAGGTCAAAAAGGCGTATGCCCCCCCCCCCCCCCCCCCGAAAATAGTACCAAACAGTCACCTCATCCCGCACAAAATGAGCCCCTACATAAAACAATCGGGCAAAAAATAAAAAATAAACTGTAGCTCTCAGAATATGGAAACAATAAAACATTTTTTTTTTTCAAAAATGCTTTTTATTGTGTTAAGTGAAAAGAAAAAAAAAGTAGACATATTAGGTATCGCCATGTCTGTAACAACCAGGTCTATTACAATATCAAATGACCTAACCCCTCAGGTGAACACCGTAAACAAATAAAAACTGTGTCAACAAAGCCATTTTTGTCACCTTGCATCACAAAAAGTGTAATACCAAGCGATCAAAAAGTTATACACACCCCAAAATCATACCAATCAAACCGTCATCTCATCACGCAGAAAATGAGACCCTACCTAAGACAATCTCCAAATAATAAAATAAAAATATGGCGCTCAGAACATGGAGACACTAAAAAATCTTATTTTTTTTTTCAAAAATGCTTTATGTAAAGCTGAAACAAACACAAAAAAAGTCATATTTGGTATTGTGATGTCTGTAACAACCTGCTCTCTAAAAATAGCACATGATCTAACCTGTCAGAAGAACACTGTAAAAAACAAAAAATAAAAACTGTGCCAAAACAGCTATTTTTCATTACCTTACCTCATAAAAAGTGTAATATAGAGCAACCAAACATCTTATGTACCCTAAAATAGTACCAACAAAACTTCCACCTTATCCCATAGTTTCCAAAATGGGGACACTTTTTTGGCGTTTCTACTCTAGGGATGCATCGATGTCTTCAAATGTGACATGGCAACTTAAAATTATCCCAGTGAAATCTGCCCTCCAAAAACCACATGGCATTCCTTTCCTTCTGCGCCCTGCCGTGTCCCCGTACAGCAGTTTACGATCACAAATGGGGTGTTTCTGTAAACTACAGAATCGTGGTAATAATAAATATTGAGTTTTGTTTGGCTGTTAACCCTTGCTTTGTTAGCAGAAAAAAAATGGATTAAAAAAAAAAGTGATTCTGAAATTTTATCTACTTGGATAAGTAAAAGCGTTTTAAAGTTGTCACCACATAAAGTGACATATACCAGATTAGCAAAAAATGGCCTGGTCCTTAAGGTGAAAAATGGCAGGTTCCTGAAGAGGTTAAAGGGGTTGTCCCAGAAGACTAGTCTACAGTTTTCAAACCAACACTTGGATCTGAACACTTTTGTTATTGCATGTAATTCAAAATTTCGTATAGCTGCTGAGTTATTCAATAAAATCTGTGTAGCGCCACCTGCTGTTTGCTCTTTCTAATTTATTTTTTCTGCTCACTGAGATGGAAGCACATGCTCAGTTCCATCCTTCATCTGACACCAGCTGTAGCAGACAGGGCACGCCCTATGAGTAAGGACACACCCCTAAGCTGCAGAGCAATGAATGGGGAGATACCTCGATCCATGCGATGTACAGGGCTGGTTCTAGCTTTTGTTAGAAAGAGACTGTTATGTACTATATGATATCGGATTTTCATTTTTTACATTAAAGGGGTTGTCTCACTTCAGCAAATTATATTTCTCATGTATAGAAAGTTAATACAAGGCACTTACTAATGTATTGTGATTGTTCATATTGCTTCCTTTGCTGGCTGGATTCGCTTTTCCATCATATTATATACTGCTTGTATGCAGGGATTACCTTGCAATCCAGCAGTGGTGGTCGTTCTTGCACACTATAGGAAAAGGTGTCAGCCTTCCTTGTGGCCGGTACCATGGCAGTGCATAGGCCGGCGCTTTTTCCTGTAGTGTGCAAGTATGACTACTGCTGCTGGATTGCAGGGTGGTCATAACTCCTGGATACGAGCAGAGTATAATGTTATGGAAAAATCAATCCTGCCAGCAAAGGAAGCAATATGGATAATAACAATACATTAGTAAGTGCCTTGTATTAACTTTGGTCCCACTACAAAAAAGGGGTACTTTCTTTTTTTTTTTCCCAGGTTCACTTTAAGTTCCCAGTCCGTCCCTGCACACAACTCAATACCATGCCATATGGCGGTACTTATTATTCAGCTACTTTCACACAGTCAGCATCTGTAAGCTAAATCTAGCAGTGGGTCCAGAACAGAGGAGGCACAAACCTTTCCATTACTTTCTCTGTAGGTTCCCATCCTGGTTGTGGCCTACAAATACTGATGTAAAATACTGCCCGTGAAGTGGCTTATCCCTGTATCCTGTCAGTGATCTGCTGTAAAAACCACCAGACTGTACTTTGTTACCCATTAACTTTCCAATAAAAATGATAGGATGACTTTTGGACTGTAAAAGTGAAAGGCGTTGTATGCGGCGGTGTCACAACTCTTTCTCAATCACACCTTTAGCATTAAACTGTATATTACCAAGGTACTGGTTGCCAACAAATAGAGTTGTTGTTAAAGTTAAAATCCACATTTGGAGTCACTATTAAAGGGGTTAATTTATTTTTTTGGTCAGGATAAGTCATCAATATCAGATTGGCGGGGGTCCTACTGTTGGCTTGAAGAGAACGCAGCACTCGCCGTTGACATTGCAGCTCCTCCCTCCCATTCACTTTAAGCAACTTATGGTCCTGTTGTTGCTGCCTTTTGTTCAGCAGACACTTAACAGCATATCCATATTTCCGTTCTTTTCCCACTAGGTATTCGTCTGACTCTAAAGAGAGCAGCTGGCTTCAGTCCCTTTTTGTACGGAAGGTGGATCCACGCAAAGATGCACATTCAACTTTGCTGTCTAAGAAGGAGACCAGTGGCCTGTACAAAATTCAATGTAAGCGAGCAGTTTCTGCGAGTTGTCTGCTGTAGAGAATGAAGTAGTGTACAGCGGACACACATTGATTTCTGTGTGCAACGTGTTTAAGTGGACCTGTTATTTTCAATGGGTGTTGTGTGTTTTTTTAGGATTGTCCAAGTCAGACAAACCTTTTTAAGTGATTTGTTTGGGGATTAAGATGACACAAGTTAATAAAAAGATGTGTGTGTGTGTGTGTGTGTGTGTGTGTGTATATACAGTATGCAGTATATAGATATAGAAATTTCGGATTGCTGGCAAAACTCGTCAGGCAGATATGTAAATGATTACAGGTATGGTCTGATTAGACACTAGGTCTTTCCACAAGGGGCATAAAAGTGCTTCCCCTGATGCCCTATAAAAAGGCTCTCAGAGGTTACTTTTGGGTAGTGTACATCATGGTCACAGATAGTTGACTGCTCGACATGGCTCTATGACGAACCCAAAGAAATTTTGCCCAGTTGACAGACTTTAAGAGGGGACGCATCATTGGACTAAGAGAAGCAGGATGGTCGTTCTGATGAACTGGCGGTCATCTTGGCTGTTCTGACCTACATGAGGGCATGCACGCAAGGTGAACAGCCTCCGGACGGCTCAGACAGACCACCAGTTGAGAGGATTGTAACATCTCCCCATGTAGAACGATCAGTGACTGACAGCTATCTATGTATATACCCTCACACAGGGAATGCTATCACTGATGACACCTCCCCCGTGTACACTTAAAAATAGCAGATATATAAATGATGCATTTTACAGATTTTTTTCCCCATAAAACCGTATATCAATCTGCTCAGCTCCTCCTGCTCTATAACCTGCTGCCTGCAGATTACACTGCATTTTGTGGTGACAGGTCCTCTTTAAAATTTAGTTGGATGATCTGAAACATGTACAGCAAAATGTGACAAATCAGCATATATAGAAGAAATTGAGTGAGAGCAGGGGTGGATTGGAAACATAAAGTGACCTTGAAAAGTATCTAAAAGTTGCCTAATTTAGTAGGTGTCTCCAAATTGACAAACAAGGGTAAGGGCACTTTCACACTAGCGTTATTCTTTTCCGGCATTGAGTTCTGTCATAGGGGCTCAATACCGGAAAAGAACTGATCACTTTCTTCCCCATGCATTCTGAATGGAGAGAAATCCGTTCAGGATGCATCAGGATGTCTTCAGTTCAGTCACTGAACGGCGTTTTGGACGGAGGAAATACTGCAGCTTGCTGCTGTGTTCTCTCCGTCCAAAATTCTGGATCAGTTGCCGGGATTAATTTAATTTGAAATGTATTAGTGCCGGGTCTGGTATTAAAAATACCATGCGCAGACCGGTAAAAATGTAAAAAAAAATTGAAACTGATCCGTTTGTCCTATAGAGAGAGAACTGCTGGACTACTAGATATCTAGGAGCACTAAGAAGGGGCATTCCTTTTGGGGAGCACTAAGGGGCCATTAATCATACTGGGGGGTACTGTGGGGACCATTTTATGTCAAGGGACCTGGGAACACCATGGGGGGCATTATGTACATTGTGAGAACACTACAGGGGTTGGGATGTTAAAAACCCCATAGTGAATGGCCATTAAAAACGGCCATAAAAACAGATACATGGCCAGAAAATGGATGCAGACACTGATGCAAACTAATGGCCATGTGATCAGACAATTGCAAGAAGATGATGATCAGCACTGGTCTCTGGAGACAATGATGCGCGTTGTGTGTATTTCTGTATACTAGAGATGTGGTCGGCCACGTGAGGGCATGACTTGCTTGGTCCACCGGGATTTTCCCAGTGCAGTCAGTGAGCTGTAATACAGATAATAGTACATAGTCAGCACAATATTGTGGGTAATTTTTTGCAGCGTGCAAAAAAATATAGATAACTCTGTGTTCATTGCTGTACAAAGAAATATTTTGCATATACTATTTCATGGGCAACATTGCCTCAAGGAGGCACTAATGTGCGGATACCACTTAGGCTACTTTCACACTTGCGTTCAGAGCGGATCCGCTCATATAATGCAGACGGTGGATCCGTTCAGAACGGATCCGTCTGCATTATATTGTCAAAAAATGTCTAAGTGTGAAATTAGCCTGAACGGATCCGTCCAGACTTTTACATTGAAAGTCAATGGGGGACGGATCCGTTTGAAGATTGAGCCATAGTGTGACATCTTCAAACGGATCCGTCCCCATTGACTTACATTGTAAGTCTGGACGGATCCGCACGGCCAGGCGGATACCCGAACGCTAGTGTGAAAGTAGCCTTAGCCATAGTATGCGATGGTTCCTGTCTCCATGCCTCGCAGCGAGTCATTTTTGTGGCTCCCAAAACGCAGCTAGCTGTCGACCCCTGTTCTTCTATGTAATATTATAAAACAAAACTACTTTTAATGGAAGTTTTATATTTTTTTTTCACTGCAGTCCATAACGTGAAGCCAGAATGCCTGGATGCTTATAACAAATTGACGTGAGTACCATCTATGTAAGTGGGCTGGATCACTGTGATTGAAAAGACAGTTCTGTGTATTTATGTTACGGAAAACGATACAATTATGCAAATTGATTTTCTATCACATGCTATAAACTGACAATACATTATTTCTACTCTATTTTTTGGGGTATTGTACCTTTTACCATTTCATTCTGTCAGTCCTCACTTCATAAAAAAAAAAAAATAGTATATATTTTTTCATGAAAAATCTTTTTTAAGGGGTTGCCTCATTAGAGAGAAACCGATATAGAAAGCGGACATCTTGTTGATCACCTGATTGCCATGGGTCCCACTCCTGGCACCCCTGGTTAACAGCGGATTTTACTGGGAGAAGCAACTGCCATCCAAGCATTTCCTTTGGCCATTACAGGGGAAATATAGTATTATATTGTGACCATGCCAATGAATGGACATCTATGTCATACCAAGATGACTGGAGTATGCCAGAATACTACCAGTAGTATATTAGTAGAGAGGGGGACTCTCTCTGTATGCTCTATAGGAACTGTCTTCATGAGAAAACCTTTTTTAATTTAAAATTTGTATGTGCTGTTTTACTGTGGATTCACAAATAAATAGGCTTAAAGAATGGCTAAGTGAATAAATGATTTACTGAATAATAGCAGTGATAAGACGGATAGAGCACCAGTTTTATTAAAGCATATAACGTAAAGAAACAGTCACGTCTCTCAGGTCAGATCCTGATGAGCTCTCGTTGCTCGCCAATGCTCAAGATGGTGGATAACAAAGAAATGTGTGTTCAAAAGATGTCTTATTTAGAGGTTACCCTCTGTGACCTGTAAAGAAAGAGTATTTATATACTGTGGCTAATAGCCAGAGTAGAGAGGTCTTGGAGTGACTCAGTAAGGTCCTGGTAGGTTGCCACAGGTATCTGGAGCAGTGCAAACCACAGCTGATGGAGAATGCATGGGGGAGGATCCATAGAGAACACAATGATCAAGGTGGTTCCACAGATTCTCAATTGGGGTTTATGTCTGGGGAACTAGTGCGCCTGGTTAGTATTTGGAAGTCTAGATTATGCTCTTCAAATGAATGTCGGACCTTTCTAGCCATGTTGGATTTCTTGCTGGAGGATCCCATCCACAGTTTCCACCTCGCTAATTGCCAATTTGTCCACTCACGATACAATTTCACCACAGCAACACATAAACGGTTCATAGAAATACTGCCAACCCTTGACTGAAATGACAAAAATCATCACAACTCTGATGAATCGCCCCTTTTACCCATGACCGCAATCAATATGCAGACAACCTATCGCACAAGTTATATACCCACCAAGCCAGCTCACGAAATGTGACTCTGTATAAGCTATGTGCTGCCGAAGTCAAAAGTAGGAAGTAATCCTAATAATGTGACTTTTTAACTGTATACTCTTATGGGGTCATCTATTAAGTCCAGCGTTTTAGACACCAGTCTTTATACTCCTGCGCTGGCGCTTTATGTGCCTAAGTTATGTAGAAGTGCCAGCCTCTACATAACTTGGGCGCATTCAGCGCCTAACAGCCCTAAATCTTTAGATGGTTTTCTATGCCAAAAACTGACAAAGAAATGATAAATTAGATGGGCCTGCCCTATTCTCTGCCCATGCCTTTTTTTTTTTTATTATTATTTTTTTTTATTTATTTATTTATTTTTACAACCGGTGTATGTGGCATGGAAGGGTTGTTTGCTTGTTCATGCTGAGAAAATTGAAGTTTTAATATATGCAAATGAGCCTTTTGGAGTAATGGGGGCGTTGCCTTTACACCTAGAGGCTCTGCTCTCTCTGCAACTGCCGCGTCCTCTACACTTTGACAGGGCCAGGCGTTATGATGTTTTCACTGCCTGGCCCTGTCAATTAAAGTAGAGTGGGCATGGCAGTTGCCCCCGTTGGTCCTAGATGCTCATTTGCATATATTAAAACCATTCTTCTCAGCAATGCGGGCACATATGATCATGGGACCAACACAGATGTCTTCAGCTGCCAAGTGCACATGTAACAGGTCAGCCAGTGTCATAGGTACAAATCTGCTGACAGATGCCCTTTGAAATGGTGGCCATATGTATGAAATAAATTGTTCAGTCAGTGGCTATTCTTCTTAACTCTGCCATAATCATGTTTATTTAAATGAAGCCAATAACCTAATGGGGCTTATTGAAAGGGAGGTTTTCATGAGACAACCCCTTTAATTTATGTGACTGTTGTCTAATACACGTTACTTGTCTCTTCTATATGTATGTAGAGAGGAAGTGCTGCCTAAACTGCACCAGGACCCAGATTACCCATGTGATTTGGTGGGCAATTGGAATACGTGGTATGGGGAACAAGACCAAGCAGGTAGGTACAGACTTGTTGGGAGGGTATTTGCACAGTTACTGGTTAAATGCTGGTTTTCATTTCAGTTCATCTCTGGCGATTCTCTGGGGGATATCCTGCACTCATGGACTGTATGAATAAGTTGAAAAATAACAAGGTAATGAGCAAAGACAATGTAACGCAATCCTCTAGTAGACAAACTATATCTATGGTCCGTAGCCTTCATTTGACGCTTACTTTATAACCAGTCTTTTTTTTTTCTTCTACCTTTCTTCCACCACAATGTTGTTGTCTATAGTTCCCCATGAAGAAAAATACATGGCTTCTGCTAATGCAGCTTATTCCACCTTCCTCTGCAGGAATACCTGGCTTTCCGTGAAGAACGTAGTCACATGCTACTGTCGCGGCGAAACCAACTGCTTCTGGAGTTCAGTTTTTGGAATGAGCCAACACCTCGTAAAGGTCCTAATATCTATGAATTGCGTACATATAGATTGAAGGTCTGTTCAAAGACATTGTTTCTTATTACTCTACTGATATGTACGGATTGTGAAGTCTTTTGGTTACCTATTCAAATTTGTATTTTTTTTAAGAGTAACTAAATTTTTATTTTTTTTTTTTAACATGTCCCTAATATGCCAGGATTAGCTGAGCGACGCGGGCTTCTGCCAGCTTTGCTAAGCTAAAAGCTGAAATGCAGGACTCTTAGCTTAGCGAAGCAGGCGCAGGCAGGAGCCCGCTCAGCTAATCCTGGCATATTACAGGGTACCCATGCGCTATTCCAGGGGGACACAGGCAGGAGCAGCAATATGCGCTGTGGCCCCATTCATAAAATGTGTTCTCCATATTTATAAGGGAAAATAATAGCATTCTTAATACAGAATGCTTAGTAAATTAGGGATTGAGGGGTTAAAAAATTTAAAATTTAATAAGCATTCTGTATTAAAAATCCTATTATTTTCCCTTATAAATATGTTATAAGGGAAAATAATAAAATCTGTACACCTCCAAACCCGAACTTCTGTTAAGAAGTCCGGGTTTCGGTCTGGGTACCAAACATGCCAATTTTTCTCACGCGTGTGCAAAACGCATTAAAACGCTTTGCACTCGCATGGAAAAATCACGCATTTTCCTGCAACGCCTGTGTGAAAGAGGCCTTCACGAGATCTGGGGGCCCTTCCATTTTTTGGCAGACAGCTGAGGTAATGTGGGAGCTTGGCATTTCGTGAAAGCAGTTGCACATAAATATAGTGTTAATATAGTCTTTGAAATGGGACCATGTAATACCACAGTACTCCAGAGAGAAGTTTTGGTTGCAATATGCTGACCATGTCACAGTCTATACAGCAAACCTGACAGGTAGCTGCCGGAGATTTCTGCTTATTGCGCCTAGTGTGAAACTTATACAGTGAAATATTTTCTTCTCATCCGTATCATTGGGGGACACAGTCTTGACCTTAGGTATAGCTGTTGCCACTAGGAGGCAACACTAAACAAAAAAAGTGTTAGCTCCTCCTCTCAGCTTTATCCCTCCTGCAGACACTGAGCTAATCCGTTTTAGCTTAGTGCCCGTAGGAGGCAGACCTCCCTGCTTTGCAGGTCTGCAGAATTTTTTTAGTTTCATTCTTTAACATTTTTCTCTTATTCTTTCCTTTAGCTGGTCTGATGGCAGTCTCCAAGCTGCCTGCATTCCCACCCAGGAGACGGGAGACCAGGGGGTCACCCAAAACCCCTGCTCCTTCCCGTGCTCCAGAGGAAAAGGAGGACCAGTGGTTCCTGTAAAAACCTCTGTCTCCTGCCAGCATTCGCATCACTACGGCTGTCTACCGCAAGTCCCCTCTGTTTCCGGTGTAGCGTCCCACACCAAGGGGCCGCACACCGAAGGTGGTGATCTGGCTGGAGCCAGGGGGGCAGAAAACGCCTTCTCTCAGTCCCTAAGGCCCCCATTCCTCCTCCAAGTTTTTTCATGTGAATATCCCCCATGGAGGCCCACTTGCCTCCACCTGATGCCTCAGTTTCGGCAGGTGTCCCTTGCCCAGGAGGGGGGAGACTTCTGCTTATTCCCAGACTTTCCCTATTGGCTCAGTGTGTTTATTAGGTTGTTTCCTAAGATTAATGCCCTAGTAATCTGGTGATTAAGCTGCAGGTGCATTTGGAAGCTAAGCAGGATGTGTTGTTGATGAGAGTCCAACCTGATGTAGTAATTACTCTAGCCCCACCAGCTGCCAATAAGCTCCGCCCCTGCCTTCTGCTTAACACCTTCTTTTCCTCGGTGTTACTGTGCTGAGGAAAGCGCTTCTGGGCTCTCTGATGAGGCTTGCCGTGCTCGTTATTAGTACAGATGGATGTGGGTGCAGTTAGAATTGAGCTGTGTGTATTAAAAAGTCTATATAATTATATATTATTAACCCTTGGAGCTATTTGGTCTCTCTGAGCCTAGTTTCCATGCTATTCTGTAGGCAGAATTTCTCTACCCTACTGCTGGATACATACGTCCTATAGCGTAGGCGGAATCCTGCCGCTAGTAATTGCACTGGATACCGTACTGCCTGTAGCATTACCCTCCTTCCACAAAATGCAGAGTAACTGCACTTCCAATGGATACTGTACATTCTGTAGCATTACCCTCCTTCCATAAAAAAGGCGGAGTAATTGCTTTTGCACTGAATACCGTGCAGTTTATAGCATCACCCTCCTTTTTATAGGTGGAGTAATTGCACTTACATTGGATGCTTTACTGCCTGTTGCATTATGCTCCTTTCATAGGCTGAGTAATTTGCATTTGCATTGGATACCATATAGTCGGTAGCGTTACACTTCCTCCTTAGGCGGAGTACTTGCACTTCTATTGGGTACTGTATAGCCTGTACCATTACCCTTCTTCCATAGACAGGGTAATAGCACTTCCATAAGGTACCGTACAGTCCGTTCCATTATTCTATTTCCATAGGGGAGTAGCGCCACTAGCTCTATTTGCAATTCCAGTGGGTGCCGTTCGGCCGTATGGGCAGATGACTGCACTATAGGGAATAAAAGTACCTGACAGCCAGCGCCTCAGAAACCCCATACATATAAGGCCTGGAGGATCTATTGCACCTGGTGCTGGCAGAACATGAGCACAGTGCCATCTGTGATAAGGAAATGTAAGCACCAGGCTATAATGTACTGTATAGCCTGTACCATTACCCTTCTTCCATAGACAGGGTAATAGCACTTCCATAGGGTACCGTACAGTCCGTTCCATTATTCTATTTCCATAGGGGAGTAGCGCCACTAGCTCTATTTGCAATTCCAGTTCGGCCGGTAGCATTACCCTCCTTTTTTAAAGGACTAAGTGTTTTGACATTTCTTAGGCAGAGTATTGGCACCTTCGGTGGGCTCCTGTACAACAGGTAGCATTGTTCTCCTTCCATAGGCGGACTATTTACACCACCACAGAAGTCCTGTAGTACTACCCTCCTTCCATGGCGGAGTAGTTGCACTATCACTGGATCCTATGCTTACGCTAGCGTTCCTCTCCTTCCGTAATAGGAGTATTTGCACTTACTCCGTATACTGTACATTTTGTGGTATTACCCTCTTTGTATAGAGTGGTTGCTCTACCACTGCTTCCTATACATTGGGCGGGTAACTGCACTTCCGCTGGGTACCATACGTCCTGTTGCATTACCACCTCCGCAGGCGGAGTAATTGCACTAATACTGGTTGTCACCTGTCCTTTCGGTTTTCCCCCTTCGATAGGTGGATTAGTGGCACCACAATTGCATACTGTAGATCTGGTAGCATTGCCCTCCTTCTATTGGTGGAGTAGTTGCACAACCAGTAGTGCTTACACTACCTGTGGATTGTGTCGGGTTTTCTTCTTCAGTCAGCGGAGTGATGCTCTATCGCATTTTCCGTCTTTCTTAGGTGGGACGGTAGCTGACAGGCTGTGGACTCAACACTGATCGACATCCATTCTCTGTCAGTAGGTAGAACAGATGCGCTGCTTGTCATTTTTCTTGCTCCTCAAGTGGAGGATGGCGCTAGCACCATATTCTGGGTGTTTACTGCTGTTTGGCTTCATTCTCAGTGGGAGCCTCTCCTCTGGTCCTGGAAACTAACGTTGGGCTATGGCCTCCCCCTATGAGGCAGCCTTGCGCTGGCCATAGATTTGATGGCTACTCTCGTTCCGTGCCCCTATTGTGTGACTCCATTCCAGGGGGAGTATTTCTGTTCATAGTCCCCCTTCTAGGGGGGAAACCTTCTCGCTAGTTGTAGCTGTGATTGTGCCTACATCACAGATGGCACTGTGCTCATGTTCTGCCAGCACCAGGTGCGATAGATCCTCCAGGCCTTATATGTATGGGGTTTCTGAGGCGCTGGCTGTCAGGTACTCTTATTCCCTATAGTGCGGTCATCTGCCCATACCAGGACAGGTTTCAGCTGGTGGGTTTGCTCACTTCTCATAGGTATTAGTACGGCTTTCGGTGCATGGTATAACCTGCCGATTTCTAGGGCGCGGGCTTCGAGCCTTTACAGGTAGTGCATTGCCTCTACCTTCTACTACGGTGACAGCATCAGCATTGCCTCAGTGTGGTTTTCGGGTATGCACTTATTCAGTTTGCATATGTGTATTGTTTGCATGGCTCCCCTTCCCGGGTAGAGCGGTTGTACTTTCCTTGTTGTCACCCCTAGATGCTGGTTCCCTACTGAGCCGCATCAGCCTTTTCTACTTCTCCCCTTTCGCAGGGCGAGTAGTTGAACTTTCTACACATACGGTTACTGCCTGCTCGGCTAGTGTTCATAGCCATTGGGGGCTCGCATGCCCCCTTACTGCTGTGGGGTGCCTGCGCCTGTGGTGTTGGTCCAGGTTCTCTAGCCCTGACTTGTTCGTCATGGTCCCGCTGGAGTGTTCTTTTCTTCTGGCAGTCCGGTATGGTGTGTGGGACCTTTGCATCTTCTGACACTTCTCTGGGGCGTAGAGTTTTTTTGCAGAAAGCGGTCATCGGATTGGCAGGATGTGTCTTCTTCGTTTTTAACCCACCCTGGGGACTGCTCTGGAACGTCCCAAGGTCAAGACTGTGTCCCCCAATTATACGGATGAGAACTAGATTTTTTTTTACTTGGCATAAAATCTGTTTCTCTTCTGTTCATTGGGGGGACACAGGTCCCACCCTGTATGTACATTACTGGTTCTCTTAGATGGGTCCTTCTGGTTCTTCAGGATGACCCATCTCCGGTTTTCTTCCTCTTTTTATTATTTGCTGTTTGCTTCTCCTGACTGCTCCTACTGCTTTTGTACAAACTGATTAGCTCAGTGTCTGCAGAAGGGATATAGCTGAGAGGAGGAGCTAACACTTTTTTTGCTTAGTGTTGCCTCCTAGTGGCAATAGCTATACCCAAGGTCAAGACTGTCCCCCCCCCCCCCCCCCCAATAAACAGAAGAGAAACAGATTTTACGGCAAGTACAAAAAATCTAGTTTTCATGACCTCCCAAAATTGCAGTGGCCTTCAAAGGGGTTTGTCCTCTCAAGGTAGAGGCCAAGGTCTGTCAGGCCATGATCTGTTCTAAATGGAGGATGGTCCTCTCAAAATGGTATCCTTTTGGAGAGGTTTCTGAGTTCTTTTTTTAAGATTCATCTTATAATTATAGTCAAATAAAAACAGTAAAATAAATTTTATATATATTTATTTATTTATTTATTTATTGTGGGGAGCACGCATGCATGCTTTATTTTTTCCGTGTTTACTGATATCAATTACGTCCATTATAGTCTATGGGTCCATGAAAACCACAGATGCCATCCGTGTTGCATCTGTGTTTCACGGATCATTAAGAAGAGATGCTTTGAAAATTATTTTTCAGCTGTTCAGTGTCGGTGAAACACGGATGCAATACGGACAGCAAATAATGGACACACGGACCCAACACGGATGCTTTACTGACCACCTGCTCACGGATTTGAGCACTGACACGGACGTGTGAATGAGGCTTTATTGAAAGAATTGTGCCTCTTCTGTGTTTTGGACCCACTCCTGGTTTTGCTTTTAAACACAGATGCAAAATAGTGTCCACAATATGTAAGTTTGAAAGAGGCCTTAGGCTCTGCTTGGGTCAGACGTTTAGCCACGAACATGAATGTTCGTGTGCAACACATCCACGAGTGTAAAGTCCTAGGTGGCATTTTCACAATGTGCCAGTTGTCTACTATCAAAAAGCATATGGCTTTAGGGGTTTTAATATGATTTTTTGAATCGTATGTCTTAAAGTTATGTATGAAATGTCAATAATAATCAACAAAGTTTAACTATAACCTACGGTACTTTGATCGCACGCTGTCATTTTGTCATTTTGAGATTATACTAATGTGATGTATTTACTTCCAGCCGGGAACAATGATTGAATGGGGAAATAATTGGTAAGTATGCCATCCTATGATGTAAAGTTTGTTTTTTCTTTAACTGGAATTCTAGATTTCACTGCGTACCTTGTCCTAGAAACCAAGCAGAAAAATGTTTTTCATGTTTTGAGAGGGAAAAAATATCTTGAAGTATATAGCAATAAACATATTGTGGAGTACAAATACATGTACAGAATTATAGGAAAGACACGGCATTATCATACCCATGAGGGAGCATAAAAGTTGTCTAGGATTTGTATATCTATCAAGAAGCTCAAATGAGGTGCCTCATCTAGACAACCATCAACAGATCCCTGTGCTTCTGGGAGCTGAAACCCCTGGCAGTCAGCAGAATCTGCAGGGAAATGAACATATATGTACAGCCCTGATTCCCAAAAAGTTGGAACGTTGTGTAAAATGAAAATAAACAGAATGTCATGATTTCTAAATCGCAGACCCATGTTTTATTCACATTTTCTAATTTTATGAAAAAAATTACTCATTTATAACTTGATGTCAGCAAAGCATCTCAAAGTTGGGATAAGGCCATGTACAACAACTGTGAATTGAAGAGACCAATTGCTGGAGTTTTGGGAGAGGAACGTTGTCCCATTTTTGTTTGATTCTTGCTGCTCAACAGTCCTGGGTCTTTTCATGAATTATTTTAGTTTCATGACCTGCCAAATGTTTTCTATTGATGAAAGCACCCGGACTCCTTTTTTTATTTATTTTTTAAGCCATGCTGGTGTGATGCATGCAGTATGTGGTGTATCATCGTCTTGCCTTCCATGAAATACTTTGTCTGGATGGGAGCATATGCTTTTCTAAAACCTCTATATACCGTTAAGCATTAACAGTGCCTTTCCAGATGTGTCAGCTGCCTACGCCATGGGCACTAATGTAACCCCATACCATCAGAGATGCAGGCTTTTGAACTGTGTGCTAATAAAAAGCTAGAAGGTCCCTCTCCTCTTGAGTCTGCAGTACATGGCATCTATGGTTTCCAAAAAGAATTTCAACTTTTGATTCATCTGTCCACAGAAATGTTTTCCATTTTGCTTCAGTCTGCATTAAATGAGCTTTACCCCACAGAAGATGGCAGTGTTTTTGGAATATATTGACATATGATTTCTTCTTTGCATTGATACAGGTTTAACTTCCATTTATGAATTGCACAGCAAACTGTGTTCACAGACAATGATATCTATAAGTGTTCTTGAGCCCATGCAATGATTTTTAGTACAGAATCATGCGTGCATTTAACGCAGTGCCACCTGAGGGCCCGTAGATCACAAGCATCCAATATTAACAATCTGCTTTGTCCTTTGCACACATGGATTTCTCCAGATTCTCTGAATCTTTTGATATCATGTACTGTAGATGGTTTGATATTCAAAGTCTTACAATTTTACGTTGAGGAGCATTTTTTCTGAAATTGTTCTATAATTTTTAGTTGCAGGTTTTTTACAGATTGATGACCCTCTGCCCATCTTTGCTTCTGAGAGACTCTGCCTCTGTATTGCGCTGTTCTCATACACCGGCATGCCACTTATTTGCAAATTGGTCCTCCAGCCATTTTTTTAATTGTTTATTTTAATAATTTTTCGCCAGTGAAAAAGTAGTACAGATACAATGTCACATTGCACATCCACAGGAAATATTACAAGTACAATGTTATAATGCATAACATCAACAACAAAGTTACACATTGGTACATCAAGCATAAATTCATAGGGGTAAATAAAAAAATAAAAAAGAGGGGGAAAACAGATAAACTAAAGTTCAGTGCCTCCAGCTGTCTTTTATTAGGAAAACATACTTTTCTAGCCTTTTTTTTATTGCTCCTGTCCTAACTTTGAGATGCGTTGCTGCCATCAAGTTCTAAAAGCATTACTTTTTTCCATGAAATGGTAAAATGTTACTTTTAACATCTGATATGTGTTCTGTGATCTATATTTTACTAACAATAGGTCTATGAGATTTGCAAAGCATTGCATTCTGTCTTAACATTTTAGACAGCATCTCAAAGTTTTTTGCAATTTGTATTGTATTACACAGTACCCTTTTGAAATGGGGACCATGTAATGCTATAGTACTTCAGAGAGGGGCATGCCCATTGCAGTGTCTCTTCTCTAGCGCCTGGGACAAAAAAAAGGTATGGTTTTATTCTGCATGATCTTTAAGGACAAATACAAATGAGGGCTTGTTTTTTGCAGGACAATGTTTTTTTTTTTTTTTTTTCCATCAATGTATCCATATTGGATTGTTTTGTTGCTGGATTGGATATCCCAAAGCATTATAGCCTATCCGTATAAGGCCTCATGCACACGACCGTTGTGTGGATCCGTGGCCGTTGTGCCGTTTTCCGTTTTTTTTTTGCGGACCCATTGACTTTCAATGGGTCCGTGGAAAAATCGGAAACTGCACCGTTTGGCAGCCGCATCCGTGATCCGTTTTTCCTGGCCGTGAAAAAAATATGACCTGTCCTATTTTTTTCACGGCCAACGGTTCACGGACCCATTCAAGTCAATGGGTCCGTGAAAATCACGGATGCACACAAGATTGTCATCCGTGTCCGTGATCCGTGTCCGTGATCCGTGTCCGTTTTTTCCTATCATTTCAATGGCAAACTTGACTTAGATTTTTTTTTCATTTTTCATGTCCTTGGATCCTCCAAAAAACAAGGAAGACCCACGGACGAAAAAACGGTCACGGATCACGGACCTACGGACCCCGTTTTTGCGGACCGTGAAAAAATACTGTCGTGTGCATGAGGCCTAAGACTGACAAACATGGGGCCTTTGACTGTGGCATATAGCTGGTTAAACAGGTATGAATGGCGTTATCTCTGATCCTGGCTGTTACAGCAGGAGCCCAGCTTCAGTCAATGCTGGTGTTCTTCAGTGCTGTATAGCAAAGACGGAATCAATATCGACTGAAATGCAATTAATAAAGCGCATTAGACTAGTCACTGAGCCCTAACTCCTAGGCTGAATAAAAAATAAATATATATATATATATATATATATATATATATATATATATATATATATATATATATATATATATATATATATATATAAAATCTGCTCCAGGATGACACATCCATATGTGCTGTTGCTAGAAGGCTTGCTGTGTTTCCTAGCACAATCTCAAGAACTTGGAGACAGTATCAGGACATGGGCTGTTACACCAAAACAACTGGACAGGGCTGTTGAAGGTCCTCTGGAGCACTGCCAAAGCCCTACAAAATGGCCTCCAGCAGGCTACTGGTCTACCTTTTTCTGACCAAACTAAGAGACACAGAGGGTGATATGAGGGCCTGATGATCTGACATGGGGCCTGTGCTCTTAGCCCAGCACAGTGCAACTTGATTGGCATTCAATGAGAACACCAAATTGGCAGGTCTACCATTGGTGCCTCATTGTCTTCACAGATAAGAGCATGTTTACACTGAGCACGTCACAGATGTGAAAAAGTTTTTAAACACCGTGCTGAATGTTATGCTTCCTGTATCATCATCAGCCAGCCTGACCACTTTGGCAGTGAATCAGTGATGGCCTTGGGAGGCATATCCTTGGAAGGTTACGCAAACCTCCACGTGATAGACAATAACATCCTAACTGCTGTTTGGTACCGGGATGAAACCCTTTGAGCTATTGTCAGACTTTATCTAGTGCAGTGGAGCCCGAGTGTGTAGGTAGTTATTGGATTACAAAGGCATTGATGACATTAACAGACCCTACTGTTTCCCAAACCTGAATACAATTGAGAACCTCTGAGATCTTCTGTATTATTGCAAAAACTCACTGAAAAAAGTGGCCTAAACGGGTGAAAATGCTCCAAACCCAGACACTGTAGTGTGTCTATAACCGGGTGAGCAATTTCTTCGCATGCGGCAGACAGCGGAAATCCCCAGCAAAAAAATGTGTACAATGGAAGATGCCGGAGCGGACCGCATGCACCACAAGAACATCTTGCACAAAATGATACATTGTGCAGATGAAAAAATATACATGCACAAATCACTGCAAAAAATGCACCAAAATGATACGCAACTGACAATACTAGCCAATTCCTCAGGCCGGTGTTAAAAGCTGAGAACTTTGCCAATATCTTCCAGTCAGGAACATATCGGAGCCCCTCATGCACCACGTCACGGTGTCTCAGCATGCATGGGGTCCTACCCCTAACCTGCCCATGGTGTGTGAACAGGGTCTGAACAGTGCAATTAACTCACAGCCAGACTCACATGCCTCCATAGTGGTATCACCAATGCACTGTGAGGTAGAATAAAGCTGTGAGCCGCACCCACAACAGACCATGTGACACTACCAGGTGCAAAAGAACGTTACCAACAATATAAAGTGGCACATTCCATACACACAAGGACAAAAACTCACTGGCCTAAACGGGTGAAAATACTCCAAACCCAGACACTGTGGCATGTCTATAACCGGGTGAGCAATTCCTCTGCATGCGGTCCACTGACAACGGCAACCCCCAGCAAAAAATGCGTACAATGGAGGATGCCGGAGCGGACCGCATGCACAACAAGAACATCTTACACAAAATGATACATTGTGCAGATGAAAAAATATACATACACAATTCGGTGCTGTATTATTGCATCAAGCACTGCCAAGTAATGCCACAGACTGTCCTGGAGCTCACTGATGCCCTGGTCTAGGAGGAGATCCCCCAAGGACACCATCCACTGTCTCATGTGGAACATGCCCAGACATTATCGGAAGGGCATACAGGCACATGGCGGCCATCCTACCGAGTCATATTATGAGTGGTTGTGATTAAAAATTCACGAAAATAGGATCGACCAGTGATAAGAATATTTTACCTTGATTTGGAGTGAATTGGAATCCAGCCCTCATTAAGTTAATGATTTTGGTTTCCATTGACTGTTAGGGCTGTTTCACACGAGCGGATGCCGTGCGTGGCATCCGCTCCGTGAAAGAGTGCCAAGACCCGATGCGGACTGCAGAGGCACGGAGCAGTAACATGACTGATAATGCTCCGTGCCTCTCTGTGATCTCTTTACTACGAAATCGCAGTGACAACTGTGATTTCGTAGTAAAGAGGTCACAGAGAGGCACGGAGCATTATCAGTCATGTTAATGCTCCGTGCCTCTTCAGTCCGCATCGGGTTTTGGCACTCTTTCACGGAGCGGATGCCACGCACGGCATCTGCTCGTGTGAAACAGCCCTTAATACATCAGTTTGTTCTCAACGAATTACACAGTTTAGATTAGATTTTCAACCTAAATATTTTTTTTTCATCAAGATCCATTGTGTGATTTAAGTGTTCCCTTAAGTTTTTTGAGCACGGTATATACAGTTGCAAGAAAAAGTATGTGAACCCTTTGGAATGATATGGATTTCTGCACAAATTGGTCATAAAATCTCATCTTCATCTAAGTCGCAACAATAGACAATCACAGTCTGCTTAAACTAATAACACAAATAATTAAATGTTGCCATGTTTTTATTGAACACACAATGTAAACATTCACAGTGCAGGTGGAAAAAGTATGTGAACCCCTAGACTAATGAAATCTCCAAGAGCTAATTGGAGTGAGGTGTCAGCCAACTGGAGTCCAATCAATGAGATGAGATTGGAGGTGTTGGTTACAGCTGCCCTGCCCTATAAAAAACACACACCAGTTCTGGGTTTGCTTTTCACAAGAAGCATTGCCTGATGTGAATGATGCCTCGCACAAAAGAGCTCTCAGAAGACCTACGATTAAGAATTGTTGACTTGCATAAAGCTGGAAAGAGTTATAAAAGTATCTCCAAAAGCCTTGCTGTTCATCAGTCCACGGTAAGACAAATTTTCTATAAATGGAGAAAGTTCAGCACTGCTGCTACTCTCCCTAGGAGTGGCCATCCTGTAAAGATGACTGCAAGAGCACAGCGCAGACTGCTCAATGAGGTGAAGAAGAATCCTAGAGTGTAAGCTAAAGACTTACAAAAGTCTCTGGCATATGCTAACATCCCTGTTAGCGAATCTACGATACGTAAAACACTAAACAAGAATGGATTTCATGGGAGGGTACCACAGAGGAAGCCACTGCTGTCCAAAAAAAACATTGCTGCACATTTACAGTTTGCACAAGAGCACCTGGATGTTCCACAGCAGTACTGGCAAAATATTCTGTGGACAGATGAAACCAAAGTTGAGTTGTTTGGAAGAAACACACAACACTATGTGTGGAGAAAGTGAGGCACAGCACACCAACATCAAAACCTCATCCCAACTGTGAAGCATGGTGGTGGGAGCATCATGGTTTGGGGCTGCTTTGCTGCGTCAGGGCCTGGACAGATTGCTATCATCAAAGGAAAAATGAATTCCTAAGTTTATCGAGACATTTTGCAGGAGAACTTAAGGCCATCTGTCCACCAGCTGAAGCTTAACAGAAGATGGGTGCTGCAACAGGACAACGACCCAAAGCATGGAAGTAAATCAACAACAGAATGGCTTAAACAGAAGTAAATACGCCTTCTGGAGTGGCCCAGTCAGAGTCCTGACCTCAACCCGATTGAGATGCTGTGGCATGACCTCAAGAAAGCGCTTCACACCAGACATCCCAAGAATATTGCTGAACTGAAACAGTTCTGTAAAGAGGAATGGTCAAGAATTACTCCTGACCGTTGTGAACGTCTGATCTGCAACTACAGGAAACGTTTGGTTGAAGTTATTGCTGCCAAAGGAGGTTTAACCAGTTATTAAATCCAAGGGTTCACATACTTTTTCCACCTGCACTGTGAATGTTTACATGGTGTGTTCATTAAAAACATGGTAACATTTAATTATTTGTGTGTTATTAGTTTAAGCAGACTGTGATTGTCTATTGTTGTGGCTTAGATGATCAGATCACATTTTATGATCAATTTGTGCAGAAATCCATATCATTCCAAAGGGCTCACATACTTTTTCTTGCAACTGTAACTAGTGTTATAATATAAATAGTGGCAGTCACAAATATTGTACCGCTGCATTACTGGTACTATATTCTCACTGTGCTGCTAGGTTACTGTTGCAATTTTGCTATTACTGATTTACAGAGAGGTACCATAATACCAGTAATATGGCAGCACAATTAGGCTCCATTCACACGTCCGCAAAATGGGTCTGCATCCTTTCCGCAATTTTGCGGAAAGGGTGCGGACCCATTCATTCTCTATGGGGACGGAATGTGCTGTCCGCATCCACATTTGCGGATCCGCACTTCCGCATCCGTAAAAAAATAGAACATGTCCTATTGTTGTCCGCAATTGCGGACAAGAACAGGCATATTCTATTATGTCGGCAATGTGCGGTCCGCAAAATGCGGAACGCACATTGCCGCTTTCCGTGTTTTGCGGATCCGTGTCTCCGCAAAACACATTGCGGACGTGTGAATGGAGCCTTAGATGCACTGATCTTATTGTGCTGTGTAGTTACTGGTGCTAATATGCACAGTGACTGTGTTGGTTGGTTGTTTGTTTGTTTTTTATGTTTTTTTTTTTTTTTTTTTTTTCAAACTAAAGGTCAATCACGGGTGGCTAAGTGGGGTTGTTGGAGGAAGTGTGCTGCTGCCCATGACTGATACAGAGCTCATAACGAAGTGACCGATATATTCTCTAATTACTCCTAATAGCCAAGCTGCATAGTTTGGGACATGTCCGCTCTGTTACTGTAACAAAGTTATGCTGCCTTAGCATATTTAATTATGACATGGGGTTTCCAGCAGATACATTGCCAGTAGCACGTTTGCTGGAAATGGCTTTTAAGTCTTTTTTTTTTTTTTTTTTTTTTTAATAAATGGGTTGTCCCCTTAAGACAGCATATCCCTTATCTACAGAAGAGAGGATGTGTCTGATTGGCATGCGTCTGACCTCATGGGCCAGTCAAAAAAATAGAGTGGCTGTCATGCACGCTTCTGCTTTATTCAGCTCTATGGGGCTGCTGTAGATTGCTTTGCTTTGACTCATTATTGGTAGCAGGAGGTCCTTCTTCACATAACAGTTTATATTGTTGCATTTAGGGCCCGTGCAATCAAGTATCGCCAAGAGAATCAGGAAGCTGTGGGAGGATTTTTTTCTCAGATTGGAGAGCTGTATGTAGTGCATCACCTGTGGGGTAAGGATTTTGAGACTCTGTAAGCAGATTTTTGTTTAAAATGCACTGCTTAAAAATATTATAATGTATCTTTTGTAGTAGTCTGGGATAATTTGTTTTCAGATACAGAGCATCAAATCCCCAATATAGTTAAATTATAATTAAAAAAATATATATAAAAAAAAAAATATATATATATATATATATATATATATATATATATATATATATATATATATATATATATATATATATATATAATATCTCACCAGTGGCCATTTGAATGCAGACCGTTAGTTTAAATCCATGGCCATGCTGAGAAACGACCAAAATTCCATCTGCAAAAAATGCCATCGGAACAGGCCCTGAAAGGATTGTTCAAGACAGAAAAACATGGCTACATGCTTCCAGAAATGGCACCGATCATCCATAGATTTTGTGCAGTATTGCAGTTCAGCCTCATTCCCTTCAGTAGAGCTGATTTGCAAATACCAGACACAACTCATGGACCGGAGTGGCACTGTTTTTGGAAGAAAACAGCCAATTCCTCTAATGAGAACTGCTTTGGCCATAACTGGTATTGGGAGGTAGACACTTCCAACTAAAATAAAGATATTTGCTATATCAATTGGCAAAAACTATATGATTGAATTTTTTTAATGTAAATTTAATTGGCTGTCTCACCATAGACAAAGGACTAAGAAAACTGTGCTTGTGCCTCTAGGCTTCTTACCGGCATACTCTGTGGCCAATGAGGATGCTGGTAATTGGTTTCAATGCGCTAAAGAGGCTGAGGGCATTGAAGCTGCAATTCTTATTTTGGCCAGGTGGCAGGCCAACATAAGAAATGACCAATAGTCAGTAATAAATTCATTTAAAAATCCATGATTGTTCCAAAAAATAAATAAATTAGATTTTCTACGCTCAAATACAAGCTTCAAAATAATAAAAAAATAATAATTTAAAAAATCTTAAATATGTAAAAATTAAAGAAAAATTTAGTTTAAATTGTTTAAATTGATAAATAAATAAAAAATATAAACATCATGGGTATCACTGCGACCGAAAACGCCCGTACTATTGAAATATAAAAGAAAAATTCGAATACAGTCAATGGCGTAATGGAAAAAAAGGTCAAAATGGCCAATTTGCCATTTTTTCATTGCTTCTCTTACCCAAAAAAATTAATGTAATAAAATGTGATCAAAGTCACACACACTCGAAAATGATATCAATAAAAACTACAGATTGTTCCGCAAAAAATAAGCCCCTCACACAGCTCAGTAGATAACTCAAAAAAAAGTTATGGGGTCAGAATATAATGATGTAAAAAAAAAAAATGTTTTTTCAAAGCTTACATTTATTTTGACACTATTTAGACATAAAGAAACATTTTACATATGGGGATTGTTGTAATCGTACTGACCCAGAGAATCAAGGGCATGGGTCAGTTTTTCTGCACGCGGAATGAAAAACTGTGGAGGAATTTATTTATTTTTTTCAATTCCACTCCATTTCTATGCCATAATTAATGGTGGCATTAGAAAGTAAACTTTTCCTGCAAAAAATAAGCCCTCATACAGCTATGTGAACGGAAATATAAAAACGTTATGGCTTGAAGATCGGGGAAGAAAAATTAAAACTGAAAAACCTCCAGTATCCGAACGGTTAAAGAGGTTTTCTTAGCCACTGTCAAAAAAATAAAAAAATAAATCACTCAGAATGGTTTAAAATAATAGAAGTAATATTCACCTCCCTGATTTTCACACCCTTCCGTTCCAACGTTCCTGGATTCTTTCAACATGGAAATGTTCAGTAGATAAGTGACTGTGTGTGCATTATGGTGGAGAGTGGTAGAAGACAGAGATATGTGTGAATATCGAGAGATTAAAAGGGGTTATGCAAGTTTGAAAACCCCCCCCCCTCTAGAATGCCTGACCCCGCACATGCTTATCGGGTCCCCGATGCTGGTTTCCTCACCGGTATAAATAAACTTCCGTGCTGGCCAGGGGTGTAGCTAAAAGCTCATGGGCCCTGGTGCAAGAGTTCAGCTTGGGCCCCCATCCCTCAGTGCTTGTTGGCAAGGGGCAGGGGAGCACATATCCTTCCTGCTGCCTGAGGCAAACATGGAAAGGGCACCCCCTCATGCCAAATTCTTTACCTAGCCCCTTCCCTCCAGCCAGAGGTGTAAATTGACCAGTATGCACTTTCTGTAATGCCAGTGTCTTATGTGGCACAAGGGTCTTTGGGCCCCCTCAGGCTCCTGGGCCCGGTAGCGACTGCTACCTCTGCACCCCCTATAGCTACGCCCCTGGTGCTGGCAGAGGGGGAAAACCACTTTTAAGGTTCCTGCAAAGATGTGCTAGTTTATAGGCTGTGGGCACAGCTGAAGGGGGAAAGGAATAGAATAAGTAAGTAAATTGTGTTCAGAAGGATAGGTTAGATGGGGAACAGAGGCAGATGAAGATGAGATTTAGTGTGCTTGTTCGTCATTGTAGGTGGCTGTAGAGGACTGTTGTGAGGGGATAAAGGTGGAAGTTAGTGATGGCAGTTTGGAGACAGTTACTGTATCTTTCACTATGTAAGATGCACTCCCCCAAAGTGTGGGGGATAATTACAGTGCATGCATCTTTTATAAAGCAAACACTAGTAAGCGCTTCCGTAATGGAAGCCCTCACTCGTATGCAGGAGACGCCGGCAATGGTGAGTGATGCGCTTTAAGCACTCCCTGTACTCACCCCTCCCTGGTCTTCTCCGGGCCTGTTCTGACTGTGTAGGCACGCACTATGATCTGACGCGGCAGTGCAGAGCGGACCAGAGAAGACCAGGGATCGTGACTGCAGGAGAGAACGCCAGACCTACAGAGTAGCGTCAGGGCAGGAGAGGTACGTTTCTGACAGGGAGGTCTAACATGGAGGTCTGATGGGGGTCTCATATGGGGGTCCGATATGGGGAGTCTGATTTGAGTTCTGATGAAAAATATTATTTTTCCCATTTCCTTCTCTAAAACCTAGGTGTGTCTTATAGAGCGAAAGATACGGTAAATGGCATGTGTCAGTGTTTAGGTTGAAGTGACCTATGATGGTATTGGAGATGTCATTTAAAAGGAAGTGTAGGGAGTCAGGTAGTGAAGTGGTCGATAAAGGTGGTGGCAAGGCCAGGTGATTGGTAGATGATGGCTGTTTGGAGGATAGAGGTAAAATAGATGCAGACTGGTGGTACGTCAAAAGAAGCGAGGTTGAGGAAGGAAAAGGGTGGACGTGGGTTGAAGAAGCAGCTATCTGATAGGAGAAGACCGATATCTCCACGCTGTGGTACAGCATGTTAGCCAGGTTTCTGTTTGTTCCAGCAAAGATAGGTTGTGAGAAATAAATAAGTTGTGGAGGCTGTAAAGTTTGTTGTGGAGAGAGAGAGAGGTCATGTGCGAGTAGTATAGGGCATGAGGTGCTTATGTGTGTTTAGAGAGGAAAGTTTTTAATGTCTACAAGTAGATCAATGGAGCATTTGAGGCGAGAGGGTAAAGGAGAGAGATGAGTAATTCTCTGCTGGATGTAGGGCTAGGGAGTGGTAATTGCGATTGGAAACTAAACATTTCCGCTTCTATCTGGAAATGTTTCTATCATGTGGTTGTCTAATGCAGGCTTTACTTTACATTTATCTTCTGTTCACTTCTGGTTTAATTTGCCAGATCAGCAGCAGAAGCTTAGCTATGTGACAATACTGGGATCTGCAGGATCAGCAGTTTAACCCTTCATATGCAGTGGTTAGTAGCGACGAGGCATCTAAGCCTGTTGTCCCTAAGCTTCCACCCTCCCTGCTCAACATGATGCCTATTACTTTCTGGTAGTAAATAGTAAAACATAAGCTAAAGACGTGCACAATAAAGTTAACTGCACTGTAAACCCTGTAAAAACAAAACCCTAAAAAAAAAAAACCTCAATCATGGAATGACAGCATGTTATAGATCAGGAGGATCTATAAAAAAAAACGAATGACCTACATATGGATCCATTGTAACAATGCCTATCCTTATCCGCAAAACAGACAAGAATAGGACATGTTTTATTTGTTTTGCGGGGCTACGGAAAGAACATACGGATGCGGAATGCACCTGGTGTGCTGTCCGCATTTTTTGCAGACCCATTGAAATTAATGGGTCTGTATCCTATCCACAAAAAAAAAACGGAACGGACACGGAAACAAAATATGTTTGTGTGAATGTAGCCTTGTTATTTGTACATATGGTTGTCTGATTTTTCTGAGCTCACTGATACATCTCATCAATGACTGACAGCTATCTCAATAGATACACATTTGAGGGCCTATTAGATTGGACCATTTGAGGGCCAGTTATTAGAAACAAGCGTTTGGATAATTGGCCTGTATAATCGTACTGCTGATCAGCCAGTAAAGGCTTTTGACAGCTGATTTGCATCTGTCAGGATGAAAGTTACACAATTATCAGCAAATCTCGGGGATATGCATCCAATAATCAATAGCACAGAATGAGGGAGGAACAACTGTGGTAGCAATCATTCCTCCCACATTCACTTTACATTGGCTTGTGAAATGTGTTGATCAGTGAAAACGTTGATCCCACTCAATTGCATCGGCCTGCCCGAACATCGCACAGTGTATTAGGGCATTTACACATAGAATGCCATCAGTCTTGAGCTCCGAAAGAGCAGAGAGTTAAATGTATAAAATTCCAAGTTTAATTGATTCCTTTCCTTCAAAACAATGTATCAATTTGCACAATTTCTGGCTGTTCTGTCTTAAGAGGTTCTCTTTAACCACTTCAGCCCCGCTAGGTGAAACCCCCTTCATGACCAGAGCACTTTTTACACTTCGGCACTACACTACTTTCACCGTTTATCGCTCGGTCATGCAACTTACCATACAAATGAATTTTACCTCCTTTTCTTCTCACTAATAGAGCTTTCATTTGGTGGTATTTCATTGCTGCTGGCATTTTTACTTTTTTTGTTATTAATCAAAATGTAACGATTTTTTTGCAAAAAAATGTCATTTTTCACTTTCAGCTGTAAAATTTTGCAAAAAAAACGACATCCACTTCTGGTTCCGGCGCGCGCATGGCAAGCCGCTAGTGAGAAGCGCTCCGCTCGGCCGGCCCGAATTCAGCGAAATCGCCGCATACCGGGGCTGAGACTAGCCCCCAATACCCCCGGGAACATCGAGGGGCTTCACATGGAAAAGTTTGTGGTCCGGGGCGGCTCGCAGAGGGAAGTTCCGACACTACCCCCGACGGGAGACGAACTGAAAGCTAGGGGCAAGATGGCGCCGGTGTCCGAGAAGCGTCACAGGCTCACCCGCTCGACTTCCCAGTCCACACAGAGAAGTACCGAAGCGTCCGGGTCGGAGGACGAAGATGGAGATTGTGGCCTCCTGCTGAAAGGTGATATAACCTCCTCGTGTAAATCTATGGCCATAGAAGTAGCTAAGCTCCTGGCCCCGGACATTAAAGCCTCCGCTAGAGGCCACAGTTGCGACGGCGTTGAAACAGCTGCAGTCTGAGGTGGCACAGCATACCTCTCAGATCACAGAGGTACAGCACAGAGTGGTGCAGGTCGAAGAAGATCTGGAGAAAGCACAAAGTAATATCGCTGACCTCCTGCGTAGTAACCAGTTCTTAAAGGAAAAGATAGATGATTTAGAGAACCGCTCCAGGAGGAGCAATTTGCGGATCATTGGGTTACCTGAGTCGATCCCTCCGAATCACTTGGCGGACATATGTGAGGAGGAAATACCGCAGGCATTGGGGCTGAGGGGCACGTGTGTGGTGGAGAGAGCGCATCGCCTGGGTCCGCCTTTACCGGCGGGGTCGCGCTCTAACAACGCTAGACCGAGGGCGACGATTGTGAAATACTTGAATTATGCGGCCAAGGAGGCCATACTGGCGAAGTTCAGACGTAAAGAGCAACCCCTAATGATCAGGGGTAACAGGATCCTCCTTTTCAGCGACTACTCCGCTGAGGTGGCGAGGCGAAGAAAGGAGTTCACTCCGCTCTGCTCAGCGCTGGCTAAGCACAAGATCAAATTCGCTCTACTATACCCTGCCACCCTGAGGATCTTCCGTCCGGATGGGTCGATTGATACTTATCACTCGCCAGGGGAGGCAAGAGAAGCGTTGGAGATGGACCCTCTATATTCGGACATGTTCATGTCCTTGTCCCAAAGATCCACGGCATCATCCAGGGGAAGAGGAGCAAGACAGAGCCCGGGCAGATCTATGGCACGTGCAGCGGGAGCTGATCTGCGGGAAGCTGAAAATGTGTGACTGTAATCGCCTCTAAGCAGAGACTTTACCTGTGGCAGGATCCCTGGCGTGACACGTGAGAGATCAACGGACCTGCTGTTATGTTGAATTTGGGTTGTAGTTGTCTGTGAAACTCAAGGCATAGGGCTGGAGGGTGGGGCATGGTGGGAGAAGGATTGGGATGCGGTTGGATTTTAGTGGTGACAACAGCTACGCGGTAGAATGCGCGAAAAAAGCGAAGTCTAGAAAATGTATGTTATTGTTGGGGGGGTGGGGGGCGGTTGGGAGGGAGGGAGGGGTTGGGGAGGGAGTTATTACTGATTTGAGACACAGTGTAAGGCTGATACCGGTGCCTCTTATATGTATTACAGGATCGTTTGCTCTACGGGGGTCCTCCTGCAGTGTCCTTTTCAGTGAGTCACCGACATGAAAGTTGCAACATGGAATGTTAAGGGCCTTCGCTCCCCCACCAAACGTATGGCAGTGCTCCGCTACCTTAAAAAACTGGGCGTTGACATTGCATTCCTGCAGGAGACCCACTTGGAGGAAGCAGATTTTGACAGGATGCGAAAATTATGGGTGGGCCGAGTAGTGGGGTCACCCTCCGTGGGAAGGAAGGCGGGTACTTTAGTGCTTTTTCATAAACGGTTGCGTTTTGATGTACTGTCTGCGACAGCTGACACACTGGGGAGATGGTTTCGTTTGGAGTTAAACTCGCCAGTGGGTCAGTTAGTGGTCCACAATGTTTACGCCCCTAATGGCTCCCAGGCAGCGTTTTACGAGACCCTAGAAGGGGACATTATCTCAGAGCACTCACAGCTGCTGCTGGTAGCGGGCGACTTTAATAGGGTACATAGTGAAAAGGAGGACAGAAAGCGGGGGACATTTGCAAACGCTAATAAACGGCAGAGAAGTCAGACGCTGCTTCCGCTACTGCAAAATACGGGGCTGCATGACACATGGCGGTACTACCATCCGGAAGACCGCGAGTATACCCATTTCTCTCATGCCCAGGGGTCATGGTCCAGGATTGACTACCTATTAGCGTCAACAGTCTTGTTGTCTAAAGTGAAAAAGGTGGAAATTGCCGATCTGTTAATCTCGGACCATGCCCCAGTGGTTATGGAGCTCAGGGACGCAGTCCCTAGGGGACAGGATTTTATCTGGCGGATGCCGCAACATCTGTTAAGAGATAAGGAGTTCACTGACAAAGTAAAAGGATGGTGGTGGGAGTATGCACAGGATAATGCGGAGCATGCGGCCAATCAGCGCTTATTCTGGGACGCGGCTAAGGCGGTACTGAGGGGTCGGATTATGTCGTATACAGTAGGGAAGAAACGCGAGGCGAGAGAGCGGTATGACCAAGCCACGAGGGAGGTGCGGGAAGCCTATACCAGATTTTTGCAGAATCCCACAAACCCCAACAAATTGGCCTGGGTGACGGCTAAACACAACTTCGATTATTGCCAGGAAACGAGGGAAAAATGGACAGGGGACTATCAGAAGGCGAAATTTTTTCGCTTCGGTAATAAGGCGGGTCGTTTGTTAGCCAATTTAACACGCCCCTTCACTGCACAATCTATGCTGCATCCTCTGAAAGATAGAACAGGAAGGTTATGCACCCAACCGAAAGAGATGGTAGATATCCTGGGAGAATTTTATCAGGCCCTCTATTCTAGGGATCCGTTTGATCCTGCGGAAGCTAGGAGTATTCTGGATAAAATTGACTTGCCACGATTACCGGAGGAACGGTTAGAGGCCTTAAATGGGGAAATTACGGAAGAGGAAGTTGGGGCGACCATAAAATCCCTTTCGAATTGTAAGGCGCCGGGTCCAGACGGATATCCTGCGGAATTTTATAAGTCAATGAACCAAGAATTGGTCCCAACCCTGACCAAATTGTTTAATAGCGTTATGCTGGGGGGGAGCCTGCCTGATTCGGGCAAGATGGCATATATTAAGGTCCTCCCGAAACCGGGGAGGGACTTGAACCTGCCGAGTGCGTATAGGCCTATTTCTTTGATAAACCAGGATGTCAAGATCCTGTCCAAACTCTTAGCCACCAGGTTGGCGCAATGTGTACCTGAACTGATTGGCCCGCATCAAGTGGGGTTCATGAAGGGGAGGTCGGCGGTTACGAATATTCGCAAAGTATTAGCTAGTCTGCATGCGAGTGGGGAGGTGAAAACAGCACCATGTCCGGCGTTGCTTGCGATTGATGCCGAAAAGGCTTTTGACAATGTCAACTGGCAATGGCTGGACATGGTGCTGGACAGGTTCAACGTCAAGGGTCATTTTAGGAATTACCTAGGGGCGCTGTATGAGGTTCCTCAGGCGAGAGTAAACATACCCGGCTTCCTATCCAGGTCTATAGTACTGGGCAAGGGAACCCGTCAGGGCTGCCCCTGTCTCCGTTGCTCTTTAATTTGGCGATGGAACCTTTGGCGAGGTGGCTGACTCATTCGGATTTATTTGACGGAATCAGAATAGGGGTAAGGTGCTGAAAGTTAGCTGTTTTGCGGACGACATCCTGCTGTATATGGGGGCTCCAGAGGCCCAGTTGGGGAAGGTGTTGGAGGCATTAAGCGCTTATGGGAAAGTAACGGGTTATAGGGTCAATGTAGACAAAAGTCAACTATTGTTTTTAGGGCGAACACCGCAATTGGGGGCCTGCACGATGAGTGGGGTGGAGATTCGGAAAGATTATATAACTTATCTGGGCATCAAGATCGGTCGCACCCCGAGCTCGCTGTATACCCTGAACTATCCCCCTCTTTTCTTGAAAATAGAATCTGAGTTAGAAAGGTGGCGGGATCTGCCCTTGTCTCTCTGTGGTAGAGCCCACTTAATTAAGATGATGAGCTTCCCGAAATTGCTTTACCCGCTTCAAATGATACCTCTGCTACTGAAACATGTGGATGTGGTGAGGATGCGGCGGGCATTTAACCGCTTCCTGTGGAAGACCAAACGACCGCGTATCGCCTATGCCAAGCTGACTATGCTACGGGATGAAGGGGGGTTGCAGCTTCCTGATATCCGCCACTATAATCTGGCGGCGCTGTTTAGGCACGCGCGAGATTGGGTATGGGATACTGCTTTCTACTCGGCGACTTGGCTCGAGAAAGAACTTGCTGGCAGGGAAAATTTAGAGGCTCTACTGCATTCCAGGCTCAGGGACATCCCGGCGTCGATTAAGCAAGCCGTTTTGTTAAGGGATACCATAGTGGCGTGGAAGGCCATTAGAAAGATTTACGGGCTCCCGTGTTACATTTCTCCTAGAATGCCGCTGTGGTCACTCCCGGCCTTCCCCCAGGGCAGGGAGAATGCTCTGTTTCAAGTATGGAGGAACAAAAACATCGTGAAACTTAGTGATCTATTGTTGGAAAACACGGTCCAATGGTTGTCGTGGGACCAGCTTAAAAGAAAGTATGACATGCCAGACGCACAGTATCTTCCTTACCAGCAGATCAGGAGTTATTGTAAAACTCAGGCGAGTTCCTTGGGAGATGTGGAGAACCTGGCCTGGTTTGCGGGTCTGTTGGGCAATAGTGGTTCCCACTTGTCCCTGTCGGAACTGCACAGTAGGCTTCACAACATTCAAACGATAGGGCTGGTGAAAGGGGCGTACAAGCTTTGGGAGAGGGAATTGCTGGATCAGAATATCGCAAAAAAAATGAGAGTGGGGTTTGAATTGGTAAGGCGGGCCACATATAATGAACAGTGGAGAGAATCGCAGCTGAGACTCATGCATAGGGCAACATATGCCTTCAACCTGTCTTATCGTGACGCCCCTGCTCATTATTTGCGGAACTGCCCCAAGTGCAATCTCCAAAGTGCCGGATTGTTACATGCCATGTGGGAGTGCCCGAAAGTGAGACCCTTGTGGCAGAAATCAATAGACACAATAAAGGAGTTCTGGGGGGAAACGGTGGGATTGACACCTCAACAGTGTATTTTCCATTATATACCCTTGAATCAGAATGAGGAAATGGGTACAGTAGTCACCAAAGGAGGGGTACATCTTATGTTGATGTCTGTGAAGAAAACTCTTTTGAGACATTGGTTGGAAGAGTCAGTGCCGTCTTGGGAGGAGGTATTGGGCACGATGAAGGCTGTCCTTTATCTGGAAAGACTTGAGGTGGAGCAAGATAAGGAACGTATGATTGAAAAGTTTGTTAAAAAATGGAGGTGCTTCATTGAGAAGTTGTTGTCACGGGGGGAAATTGAGGAGCTTATGCGCCCGTTCAAGCTGACCAAATGGTACCTGGAAGCGCAATTGGCTAATAAGTTGGGATTACTGGAGGCTTAAACCGGAAAGTATGTGATAAGATAGGCTTTTTCATGTAAGGCAATCAAATCAGTGTTTTTGGGGTTGGGGGGATGGGGGGGGTTCAGGGATGGGGGGGGGGGGTTCAGGGATGGGGAGGGGAGGGGAGAAAAGTTAAAATGAGTGGAATGGAAAAATGTTGTGAGACGATCAATGTTTCTTGCTTGTGCAATGTATCTTACTTCTTTGGACATCAACGTCTGTATGATATGTATTGTCTGCATTTTTCCACTTCAATAAAAAGAAGTTTAAAAAAAAAAAAAAACGACATCCATATATAAATTTTTCGCCAAATTTATTGTTCTACATGTCTTTGATAAAAAAAAAATGTTTTGGGCAAAAAAAAAATGGTTTGGGGTAAAAGTTATAGCAAAAAGTGTCACACATACTGAGTAAAATCCGCGTTTTTTTCTTACAAAGTCTCATATTCCACTAACTTGCGACAAAAAATAAAAAATTCTAGGAACTCACCATGCCCCTCACAGAATACCTTGGGGTGTCTTCTTTCCAAAATGGGGTCACTTGTGGGGTAGTTATACTGCCCTGGCAATTTAGGGGCCCAAATGTGTGAGAAGAACTTTGCAATCAAAATGTGTAAAAAATGACCGGTGAAATCCAAAAGGTGCACTTTGGAATATGTGCCCCTTTGCCCACCTTGGCAGCAAAAAAGTGTCACACATCTGGTATCGCCGTACTCAGGAAAAGTTGGGGAATGTGTTTTGGGGTGTCATTTTACATATACCCATGCTGGGTGAGAAAAATATCTTGGTCAAATGCCAACTTTGTATAAAAAAATGGGAAAAGTTGTCTTTTGCCAAGATATTTCTCTCATCCAGCATGGGTATATGTAAAATGACACCCCAAAACACATTCCCCAACTTCTCCTGAGTACGGCGATACCAGATGTGTCGCACTTTTTTGCTGCCAAGGTGGGCAAAGGGGCACATATTCCAAAGTGCACCTTTTGGATTTCACCGGTCATTTTTTACACATTTTGATTGCAAAGTTCTTCTCACACATTTGGGCCCCTAAATTGCCAGGGCAGTATAACTACGCCACAAGTGACCCCATTTTGGAAAGAAGACACCCCAAGGTATTCTGTGAGGGGCATGGCGAGTTCCTAGAATTTTTTATTTTTTGTCGCAAGTTAGTGGAATATGAGACTTTGTAAGGAAAAAAGAAAAAAAAAGAAAAATCATCATTTTCCGCTAACTTGTAAAAAAAAATTAAAAATTCTAGGAACTCGCCGTGCCCCTCACGGAATACCTTGGGGTGTCTTCTTTCCAAAATGGGGTCACTTGTGGCGTAGTTATACTGCCCTGGCAATTTAGGGGCCCAAATGTGTAAGAAGTACCTTGCAATCAAAATGTGTAAAAAATGGCCTGCGAAATCCGAAAGGTGCACTTTGGAATATGTGCCCCTTTGCCCACCTTGGCTGCAAAAAAGTGTCACACATGTGGTATCGCCGTACTTCAGGAGAAGTTGGGCAATGTGTTTTGGGGGGTCATTTTACATATACCCATGCTGGGTGAGAGAAATATCTTGGCAAAAGACAACTTTTCCCATTTTTTTATACAAAGTTGGCATTTGACCAAGATATTTTTCTCACCCAGCATGGGTATATGTAAAATGACACCCCAAAACACATTCCCCAACTTCTCCTGAGTACGGCGATACCACATGTGTGACACTTTTTTGCAGCCTAGATGCGCAAAGGGGCCCAAATTCTTTTTAGGAGGGCATTTTTAGACATTTGGATCCCAGACTTCTTCTCACACTTTCGGGCCCCTAAAAAGCCAGGGCAGTATAAATACCCCACATGTGACCCCACTTTGGAAAGAAGACACCCCAAGGTATTCAATGAGGGGCATGGCGAGTTCCTAGAATTATTATTTTTTTTGCATAAGTTAGCGGATATTGATTTTTATTTTTTATTTTTTTCTCACAAAGTCTCACTTTCCGCTAACTTAGGACAAAAATTTCAATCTTTCATGGACTCAATATGCCCCTCACGGAATACCTTGGGGTGTCTTCTTTCCGAAATGGGGTCACATGTGGGGTATTTATACTGCCCTGGCTTTTTAGGTGCCCTAAAGCGTGAGAAGAAGTCTGGAATATAAATGTCTAAAAATGTTTACGCATTTGGATTCCGTGAGGGGTATGGTGCGTCCATGTGAGATTTTATTTTTTTGACACAAGTTAGTGGAATATGAGACTTTGTAAGAAAAAACAAAAACAAACAAAAAATTTCCGCTAACTTGTGCCAAAAAAAATGTCTGAATGGAGCCTTACCAGGGGGGGGGGGGGGGGGTGGTGATCAATGACAGGGGGTGATCAGGGAGTGTATATGGGTGATCACCCGCCTGTCATTGATCACCCCCCTGTAAGGCTCCATTCAGACGTCCGCATGATTTTTACGGATCCATGGATACATGGATCGGATCCACAAAACGCATGCGGACGTCTGAATGGAGCCTTACAGGGGGGTTATCAATGACAGGGGATGATCAGGGTGATCAGTGTGATCACCCCCCTGTCAATGATCACCCCTCCTGTAAGGCTCCATTCAGACGTCCGCATGATTTTTACGGATCCATGGATACATGGATCGGATCCACAAAACACATGCGGACGTCTGAATGGAGCCTTACAGGGGGGTTATCAATGACAGGGGGTGATCAGGGTGATCACCCCCCTGTCACTGATCACCCCCCTGTCACTGATCACCCCTCCTGTAAGGCTCCATTCAGACATCCGCATGATTTTTTACGGATCCATGGATACATGGATCGGATCCACAAAACGCATGCGGACGTCTGAATGGAGCCTTACAGGGGGGTTATCAATGACAGGGGGTGATCAGGGTGATCACCCCCCTGTCACTGATCACCCCTCCTGTAAGGCTCCATTCAGACATCCGCATGATTTTTTACGGATCCATGGATACATGGATCGGATCCACAAAACGCATGCGGACGTCTGAATGGAGCCTTACAGGGGGGTTATCAATGACAGGGGATGATCAGGGTGATCACCCCCCTGTCAATGATCACCCCTCCTGTAAGGCTCCATTCAGACGTCCGCATGTGTTTTGCGGATCCGATCCATGTATCCATGGATCCGTAAAAATCATGCGGACGTCTGAATGGAGCCTTACAGGGGGGTGATCAATGACAGGGGGGTGATCAATGACAGGGGGTGATCAGGGAGTGTATATGGGTGATCACCCGCCTGTCATTGATCACCCCCCTGTAAGGCTCCATTCAGACGTCCGTATGCTTTTTGCGGATCCGATCCATGTATCCGTGGATCCGTAAAAATCATACGGACGTCTGAACGGAGCCTGACAGGGGGGTGATCAATGACAGGGGGGTGATCAATGACAGGGGGGTGATCAATGACAGGGGGGTGATCAATGACAGGGGGGTGATCAATGACAGGGGGGTGATCAATGACAGGGGGGTGATCAATGACAGGGGGGTGATCAATGACAGGGGGGTGATCAATGACAGGGGGGTGATCAATGACAGGGGGGTGATCAATGACAGGGGGGGGGGGGGTGTAGTGTAGTGTGGTGTTTGGTGCGACTGTACTGACCTACCTGAGTCCTCTGGTGGTCGATCCTAACAAAAGGGACCACCAGAGGACCAGGTAGGAGGTATATTAGACGCTGTTATGAAAACAGCGTCTAATATACCTGTTAGGGGTTAAAAAATTCGGATCTCCAGCCTGCCAGCGAGCGATCGCCGCTGGCAGGCTGGAGATCCACTCGCTTACCTTCCGTTCCTGTGAGCGCGCGCGCTCACAGGAAATCTCGCGTCTCGCGAGAAGACGCGTATATGCGTCCAGGAGGAATAAAGCAACCACCTCCCGGACGCATATATGCGTACAGCGGTCGGGAGGTGGTTAAAGGGGGTGCCAATGCCACTAACTTAACAAAATAATGCACCCCAGGTGCCTAAAGTGGGCCTGAAAAAAAAAAATGTACAAGTAGTGTAAGGTTGTAGGTAGTTCTGAAGGCGGGGCCAACACAAGTAGGTGGGGTCAGCATGGCGGAACAACGTACTGCCCCAGGAACACTAATTAGCAGCACTATGTGTTGCCCCATTGTGATGGCCAGTGCCAGCTGCAACTTTCAGTCCTCCTCCTCCAGGTGTCCCTAATTAAGATATGGAGGAGTGGGCTGAGGCTCATTTTCTTAATTCTGCCCAGACTGCCATGGTGACTTTTTTCAGCCCCATCTTGCTTCTGCAGAGTTTGCTACACACATCTTACATTTCTCAAATCTTCATCACCCTTCCACTATCTCCCCATATTGGTACCCCAACAGTGTCATCCTGATGCCGCCTTCAGTACTGTGCCTGCTCCCTAAATGCTATACTGCAGAAATAAGTGTCATACGGATAGTCTGCCTGAAAATATTAGTACCAATAATTGTGCAGAGTGCCTTCAACAATTCTCCCTAATAGTCTCCTCAGTAATAAAAGTGCCCCAGTAATAATAATGCAGCCCCTAGTGCCCCAGGTAATAAGGTAATAATAAATGCCTCCTAGAATTCCCTGAGTATTGTGCCTTGTTGTGCCCCAGTAATCCCACCCCAAGTGGCAGAGGAAACTTAAAAAAAAACGGAACCCCCCCCCCCCCCCAAATCTCATCTTTAGGCTCCATTCACACGTCTGCAATTGTGGTCTGCATCCGTTCTGCAATTGTGCGGAACAGGTGCGGACCCATTCATTCTCTATGGGGACGGAATGGATGCTGGCAGCACCGATCTTCCAGTCCGTGGCTCTGGAAAAAAATAGAACATGTCCTATTCTTGTCCGTAATTGCGGACAAGAATAAGCATTTCTATGGGGGTGCCGGCCGGGTGTATTGTGGATCCGCAATACACTACGGACGTGTGAATGGACCCTAAGGCCCCTTTCACACGGGCGAGTTTGAGGTGAGGTGAGCGCATTGCACCCGCACTGAACCCGAACCCATTCATTTTTATGGGGCTGTGCACATGAGTGGTGATTTTCACGCATCACTTGTGCGTTGCATGAAAATCGCAGCAAGCTTTATGTTGTGCGTTTTTCACGTAACGCAGGCCCCATAGAAGTGAATGGGGCTGCGTGAAAATCGCAAGCATCTGCAAGCGACTGCGGATGCGGTGCGATTTTCACACACGGTTGCTAGACTATAGGGATGGGGACCTGATCTTTATTATTTTCCCTTGTAACATGGTTATAAGGGAAAATAATAGCATTCTTAATACAGAATGCTTAGTAAATTAGGGATGGAGGGGTTAAAAAATAAATTAAACTCGCCTCATCCACTTGTTCACGCGGCCTTGCTTGTCTTCTTTCTTCTTCTTTGATGACCTGGGAGGAAAAGGACCTTTGGTGACGTCACTGCGCTCATCACATGGCCCATCACCATGGTGATGAGCACAGTGACATCACCCAAGGTTGTTTTCCTCCCAGGTCTTCAAAGAAGAAGAAAGAAGACAAGCCGGGCCGCGCCAACCCTCATTTACTTAGCGTTCTGTATTCAGAATGCTATTATTTTCCCTTATAACCATGTTATAAGGGAAAATAATAAAATGTACACAACACCGATCCTGAACTTCTGAAGAAGTCTGGGTTCGGGTCTGGGTACCAAACATGCCGATTTTTATCACGCGGATGCAAAATGCATTAAAACGCTTTGAACTCGAGCGGAAAAATTTAGCATTTTCCCGCAACGCCCGTGTGAAAGAGGCCTAACGCCTGTTCCACGCTGCTGTCTGTGGTGGCCTGAGATGCCTGTGCCCAAGGCGCAGGCAGTTGCAATAACATCATCATGCCACCTACATCTCAACACAGGTGGTCACGATTATGTCATTGTCATCTGCACAATGATGTCATCACTTCACACTGTTTATATGCTACCTAATAGGCTTCTGGCCTATGAGGGTGAATGGCCATTGTCTCCCATGCCCTTCAGCAGTATTCAACTGTATCGCTCTCCTGAGGACGACGACACAGTTGAATTCCAGGGGAACCTGCGGCCGCCTGCTAGGTATACAACCACCTGACACTCTTGGCGTTAATTGATACTGGGAGCATCAGGTAAATATGTACCCAGCCAACAGCTATCAGGAGAGCTCGGCTGGCACCATTAGCCCACCAGGAAGTTTTCCAGTAGGGTCTATGTCCTGTCCGATCTGAATGATCCCATAATCCCCTGTTACTCTCCTGCCATTCCCAGCACTGAAGCTCTAGTCCTCCCTGCTGTTTTTGTGTACAAGGCTGCAGTGGTGACATAGTTAAGCCTCATGCACACTACTGTTGTGTGTTTTGCACGGATGGCATCTGTGTGCGTTCCGCAATTTGCGGAACGGCACGGACAGCCATTAATATAACTGCCTATTCTTGTCTGCAAAACGGAACGGAGCAACGGATTTGGACACTGTCCGCCGGACAACACAGTGTGCTGTCCGCATCTTTTGTGGCCCCATTGAAGTGAATGGGTCCGCATCCGAGCCACCAAAACTGCTGCTTGGATGCTGTGCAAAACAACGGTCGTGTGCATGATTGCTGCGGCCTCATTATTTTAAGACATTTACCCTGGGTTCACACCTGAGCATTCTGAAAGGAGCGCTCTGTATGAGCGATTGTACTGGCGTTTGCAATCGCGCATACAGAGACAAGCGAACGCCCATTGTCGCGCGTTCCCGAATGTCTATGTACGGGAACGCGCGACAAAACGCCCCAAAGAAGCTCATGTACTTTTTTGAGCGTAGGGTGTTTTACAGCGCGATCGTACGCGCTGTAAAACGCCCAGGTGTGAACCATTCCCATAGGGAATCATTGGTTTCTCCTTGTTGAGCGTTTTACAGCGCGTAGGAAAGCGCTGAAAAAAGCTCAGGTGTGAACCCAGTGTTAGTGGAATCCGGGAAGTTTTAGTCTCATGTCGACGTTACTAAGACTGGATGAGACTAAGCCCTGGCCACCTTAGTAATGGTGAGATGAAAAAACCCCTTTAAATGTCCCTCAAAATGATGCCAACTCATCTTGCAAAAAAAATTAAGAAAATAAAACAAGCCTTAATAAGGCTGTCGACAGGAAAATTAATTAAAGAGCTATGGCTCTTGGGATTTGAGGCTAGAAAGACGCTTGGTCACTAATGCACTAAGGCTGCCAGCATCCACATCACAAAATTCGGGTAGTCTGTGACCAAATGCATGCGATTTTGGGCATGCATTTTTCACAGGTACTGCATATAAGGATCTAACAGCACTGTAAAGTTTTGTTTTCCCCCTTAGACATACTCAGGATATGTCTTTGTCACTTTAAATGTTGCATACATGTTATCCAATTAATAAGTTATTTCTGAATGTCCTAATTATTGGTATTTTTGTCAGCTTACAAAGATCTACAGTCCAGAGAAGAAACTAGGAAATCGGCATGGACTAAAAGAGGCTGGGATGAAAATGTCTATTATACAGGTATTTTAAGGCAGTATTATTGCACATTCTCCTTTTCTAATCTTGAAATGCCACTTTAATATATTATTTGCTCCAGTTTTTAATCAATATATAAACTAGGGCACCATACACCTTCTTTTTTTTTTTTTTTTTTTTTTATTCGTATGAGTTCCAAGTATTGCTCATATCAGTCTTGTGTAACTCATGAGTAGGCTAAATGAATCAGGTTAAACATGGCGTTTTTTGACTGGCAATCCATTTGCCACTGGATTATCTGATATAAAAGTGCAGGTTCACTCGACACCTACAGCTCACTCCAGGGAATGTATCATCAAAAAACTGTTATTTAAACCATATTTTTAGGGAAAACATATTTTTTTAAATGTTGCAAGTGTTTTTAGTTTTTTTTTTCCATGCCACTATCTATAAAAAAAAAAAAAAAAACTGCCTAAAAGAGTTTACTACTGCTTTTCATAGACCAGTGACGTCACGTTCATCATTTACGCGGCCCAGCCATGTTAGCCAGCTACAGACCCATTCTTCCCAAATGCCAGCCACGGCCCCATTCTTCCCAAATGCCAGCCACGGCCCCATTCTTCCCAAATGCCAGCCACGGCCCCATTCTTCCCAAATGCCAGCCACGGCCCCATTCTTCCCAAATGCCAGCCACGGCCCCATTCTTCCCAAATGCCAGCCACGGCCCCATTCTTCCCAAATGCCAGCCACGGCCCCATTCTTCCCAAATGCCAGCCACGGCCCCATTCTTCCCAAATGCCAGCCACGGCCCCATTCTTCCCAAATGCCAGCCACGGCCCCATTCTTCCCAAATGCCAGCCACGGCCCCATTCTTCCCAAATGCCAGCCACGGCCCCATTCTTCCCAAATGCCAGCCTCCTTCCCAGCAACATGCCTGCACTGAATACACATCTCATGCTGTAATACACCATTATGTGTATTGACGTTATGGTGGTGTGTATTGCAGTGGAGCGGGTATGTATTCTGCTTGCATGTGTGGAATACACACCCGCGGCACAGTAATAAACCTCTCCATAACAGCAATACACACAACTGTGTAATGCACAGTAAACACTGCTATATTAGAGAGAGGGTTGGCTCCCGTCCTATACTCTTTTAAGGCAATCTATAGAGCTGTTGTTCCCAGCTTGAAATGCCCCGATAAAATGAATAAAAAAGATGCAATCAGAAAAAGTTAATAAAAGTAAAAAATAATTTCTTTTAATCAGTAATTAAAACAAAATAGTGACACAATTCCTTTAACTGGTTCCATATTTAGACCTGATTAGTTAAGGTTTTGCAAGATATTTTAAAAACTGGAGAGAGACCAGTAATAAAAACCTTACTTACTGCTCCTGCGTCGGCGCTCCAATCCCTGCTAGCGCTGGTGCAAGAGCCGCAGGTCATTTAGAGACTAACGGGGTCTCTTAGACGCCGGTTTTAATAAGCCCCTGCGCTGGCGGTGGATTTGCCGAAGTTATGTAGAGAAGCCGGCTACTCTACATAACTTCGCCAGATTCAAAACTGCCTCTAAATCTACGTCAGATTCCTTGCTGGCGTACATTTAGAGCATTTTCTATGCCTAAACAGGCATAGAAAATAATGACTGAGACGGGTCTGCTGGCCCATCTGTGCCACGCCCACTTTTTTTTTTTGACCTGGCATGAGTAAGGAAAGGTCACAATCTGCGCCAGAAATACGCCTAATATAGACTTATTTCTGTTAGTAAATAACCCTGTAAGTTTATTCCCCCCCAGCCCTAGCTGAGAGCCACCTGTCCCATATGGCCGCAAATTTGGCTTCACAGTTCCTTTTTAGATATACCCCCCTTTCTAGGCGTAATATGTCGGTCATTCTATTAAAGAATTCTGCTAGCGAAGGGGGTTGAGGACGGATCCGGTATCTGGCTATCAATTTACAAGCTTGAAATAATATAATAGACGTTGCACCCCAAGGGCACATTTCCCGATCTCCAGTGATCATCACCCCCAAAAGAAAAGCTCTAGGAGTGGCTGGTATTTCCACCCGATATGCGTCCTTAATATTTTGTGGCACCCCTGCCCAGAAGCTTGATAGCTACTCACATTCCCAGAACATATGTAGTAGCGATGCTGGTCCCCTCCCACACCACGGTCAGGAATCATTCAGTCTAGCCCCTATTTTGAACAGAAAGGACTGGGTTCTTTATACCCTATGAATCAACAACAATTGAGATTTTTATTTATTTTTTTACTTATTTTTTAAATATATTTTTGGGCACATTTTTCCTTATCATATGAAATGAGGAAAGGAAATGGCAGAAGCAGTAATAAACCACTTCTGTCTTCTCTTCAGGGTACCCGGGACCCGACCTGCTCCTTCTAGATTGCTAGAGCCTTATTCCTGCTTCGGATTAAAGCCCAGCACTAGGCGCCATACACGTATAGTGTTTGGTCTTTATGGAGTTAAACTCCCCTTTCATGTAGCCAGCACTCTGCTGTTTTCAGAAGTACCATAGCAGTGAATAGAGAAATGTTGTCCATTCATGGCAGGGGCCTGTTATTATCAGACATTTATGGGGATGGGATAAGGAGTTGTCCGAGTTAAGTCAAAACTTAGGCAGCAGTGGTAAATTGACCATCCACCTTTTGTACTCCTCCAGTCCTGCACCACTGACGTCAACTTCGTTATTTTGCAACCAATCGCTGTCCTCAGCAGTGCACAGGATGTCACTGCTGAGGCCAGCAATTGGCTGGCATGGTGTATGCGGAACTTCACTGCTGCAGCCAGGAAAAACTACCAAAAAAAAGCAGTGGGGAGGACCAGCGCAGAATGCTGGATTTGGCAGGGGGGAAAAAGTGGTTAGTATCATTTCTGTTTTTTCGCCACTGCCCAAGTTTTTATTTATCTTAGACAACCCTTTCATCTTTACAGTTCTATGTGATAATTTGTACTGTGCACATGGCTAGATTATGTCAAATTTTTTTTAGATTCAAATGAGGGGGGGGGATCATTAAACAATTTGTATATCTTCCCTAACGTATTGGGATGGCTTTCTCATGACAAACTATTTGCTGCTTTTCTCTGTTTCCTTGCAGTACCTCTTGTGCGGAGCATGGAGTCTCGTATCATGATTCCTTTAAAGATCTCTCCTCTTCAATGAGGCAACTGTCATCTCTTCAACGAAACCATTCCCATTTTTGAGCTGTTGATAGATTCTGCTCCTTGACCAAAAATATATACACCCATAGGCCTCATGCACAGGACCGTTGTGTGTTTTGCGGTCCGCAAACTGCGGATCTGCAAAACACGGATGGCATCCGTGTGCGTTCTGCAATTTTGCGGAACGGCACAGACAGCGTTTAACAACTGCCTATTCTTGTCTGCAAAGCGCAGACAAGAATAGGACATGTTATATTTTTTGGGCGGACCACGGAACGGAGCAACGGATGCGGACAGCACACAGAGTGCTGTCCGCATCTTTTGCGGCCCTATTGAAGTGAATGGGTCCACACCCGAGCCGCAAAAACTGCAGCTCGGATGCGGACCAAAACAACGGCCGTGTGCATGAGGCCATAAGGGAAGATCTTGATCATGTTTAGCAAGATTAGGCAAATGGTACTTTAGGTGTGGCATAACCATCTCAAAATCTGTGACTTGGTACACACAATGCGTTCAGATCTCTGTACTATCAGAATAAAAGTGAGCTTTTATTTTACGTGTAAGAGGGTGGTGTTAAGTGAGTGAGTATAGGTTTGTAGTCCCCTTCTGGGCTGCAACATATAGAATTCGGCAATGCTAAGGAAAGGTGAACTTAAACTTTAAAAATCCCAGAACACACCAGACAGTATATTAGTAAATTGTTCTCAGGGAAGTTTGCATTTACCACTTTTCTATAAGTATGTGCTATTACACAAAAGCAGAGTGTATGGACAGATAGCACCAGAATACATTCATACCCTTTAAGCTGCTGCTATTGTCCTCACTTGAAATGTTCTGCCCATTGTAATACAATGTAAATAATTCAATAAATCTCAGCTGAGTATATGTGTTGTCCATGCCTCTGTCTTCTGTGGTATGTTCAAGCTATTCTGCTTGTGCTATTTGTATAGTACTGATGCCGAGAAGGCAGTATTAATTTATTGGCGGCAAAAGCTAGATAGCTGTCATGCAGGATTCACTAGTACTAAAAGCAATGATGCTTATGTTTGATTATTTAGGGTTTAATTTAGACTTTTAGATCATGCAGAACAGTTGACATCAGTAAGGCTTTCATCCACATTCGTATTAGGACATTCCGATACTCTGTTCCAGCAGAGGAGCAGAGTACCAAAATTGCCATATCTGGCATAGCCAGACACTGTCCCCACTGCACTCACAGACTTCAGGCTCTTCCGCCCGGGTCCTAACTGGATGTGTGCTCTTCTTTTTCTGTTTGTCTGCATTTACTACTATGCAACTGAACAGGAAAAGAAGAGCACACATCCAGTCGGGACCCAGGTGGAAGAGCATGCATCCTGTGTGAGTGCAGTGGGGATCGCAGCCTCAGTGGAGCAAGGTGTAGGTGAGTATTAACTAAACTGTTTGTCTGGGAAGGGGGGGGGGGGGGGTTCCCACTAGGCTGAAGAAAGCATAGGTTTCTTTTTTTTTAATCAGATAATTTTTATTTTTTTTATCATCAATTGACTTTCAGATCAAATATCCAAGCATCAAAAAGACATCAGTTACAAAGGATAAACGTAGAAAATATCACTCATGCATAGTGTACACAATGCATATCTTATGACTGTAAGACATCACAAGCGACAGTTTCCAAGATTAACTAGGAATTGTACAATAAACCTAGTCCCATACCCATCCTTTTTTTATCAACAAACATCCCTATAAACTCACCCCCCCCCCCCCCTTCCCTCCCAAACCTTCCAAGAGCAGGACATCGTTTCAATAGGAGCATTACTACCTCATAATTTTTTTTTTTTTTTTTTTTCTCCCCTTCATATCGGCACCGTTCCAATGGTTTTAATACTTATTAAAAGCAATGAATTCAAAGTAACCATACTTCTATACAGTTATGGTACTCGGCCCACGGTCTCATATCCCCAGCTGTCACCAGCAAACACATACCATATATTCCACCAGCCAAAAACTGTTTCTCCCCGCGATCACATTCAAAAACGCACTGCTGAATTACACACAGTTATTCTCACTGATCAGCTTTACCGGGTACCCAGTATACGCCTCGTTAATGCTAACCAAGGACTACAGCATCCCGAACTATCTATCCAACTGCCCCAAATAGCCTCAAATTTGGTCAGGCATTTCCTTTTCTGATACATGCCCCTCTCAAGGCGAACTACCATATTCAATCTAGCAACATACTCCGAGACCTCTGGGGGTATCTCCTGTATCCATTTTGCTGCAATAGTCTTCCTTGCCTGATACAACATCCTCTCTATTCCAGTAACTACTGTAGATTGCAAATTATCCTCTGGTAGTATTCCAAGAACACAAATTTTCGGATCCATCTAAAAATTTAGTATTATACACCTTATTAACAAGATGTAGTATTGGGTTCCGACACGTCTCCAAAGGATGTTTCCGACAGCGTCCCCTCTGTGCTGGCGTTGTGAATCGTCTCAGGGTTCGCTTCTCCATATTTTCTGTCAATGTGACAAAATCAGGCACTTCTGGGACTCAATTCACAGGGCTATATTGTCCGTTTTCCCTTTCACTATTCCGAATTCGCCAGGTTTTTTCTTACTGCTCCACTCGGATTTGCCCATGAGCTTACTCCGACGCTCCTGTTTGCGTCATATGGTCATTGCGGCTAGGTCTTGCGTCCCGATGAAGTGGAAATCCTCTGTTCCACCATCCACTGAAATGTGGATTCAAAAAGTGGAAGAGATCCGGAGAATGGAGGAACTAACGGCATCCTTGAAGTGCAACAACAAAACTTTTGTTACGACTTCGACCCCTTGGTTCACCTTCCAAGATTCAACAGAGTATCAATCTTTGCTTACCTGAAGTGTCCCTTGCGCTTAACCTGTCTATTCAGTCTTCTTTCACTGGATTTATCCCCCCCCCCCCCCACTTGTGTGATGTGTCTTTTCCTTCTGTCAGTCTTGTTGCTGTTATTGCTATCTTGATAAGAATACTGCTGTTATTGGTATCTTGATAAGAATACATTGTGATTAGCCACTTTTAGAGAGTAGTTTTTCTTTGTCTGCCATGATCAATATTATTTTGTTCAGTCACTATCATGGTTATCATATGCTATGTATATTCAGATTCTATTGTCAGAATATTAATATGTTACTCATGTTAGTATGCCGGACTGGTTTCGGCTGTGCCATTTTGTGATATGTGATTTAACATGTTACAAGCATTATTATACTCTTGAAACTTATAAATAAAGAATTAAAAAATAAAATAAAAAATGTAGTATTGCTTTCCAGTAGGAGGTCAATGAAGGGCATGACCACAACATATGTAGGAGATCAGCTTCAGCGCTACCACATTTCGGGCAATCGGGACTGTCCCTGCACCCTACTTTATGCAGGAATACCGGAGTCCTATATACTCTATGCACTAGGTACAGCTGAGAGAGACGTGCAGCCTCGCTAAGAGATGAAGTGGGAGTAAGCGCTACTACCTCTGACCATTGTTCATCTGTAAGCTCACCCAAATCTCTTTCCCATTGCTGCCTGCTTTTTAGCGGATGTCCTTTGAGAAAATCCTCCAGTAAGGCCTGATACATCACGGAGATTGCCCCTTTCACCGATCCAGCAGCCACCACTGTGTTCAGTGCATGATTAGATGCAAACACTATTGGAGCCACTTTAGCTTGAGCATCCAATGCATGTCTGAGCTGTAAGTATCTATAGAACTGCGAGGAAGGAAGCCCAAACTCCGAGCATAGCTGTTGATATTGTTTTAATACCCCACCCGAGAAGATATGGCTCAAATTCCATATTCCCTTATCATTCAATCTACAAAATCCAGCCAGACCTTCCAACTCTTGTAGTGCTGGGTTCCTCCAAATAGGCGAGATATTAACATATCCCTCTAGTCCTAAGATATGCCTGGTTTTACTCCAAACCTTCCTCATGAGCACTAATATTGGGATACGCCCTACATCTTCCTTCACCCTACCTTCAATGGCTGTCAACGGGGGAGACCTATTTGATGCCCATTCCATCAATTGCCCACTCTTCACGCCTGGGCTACCCAACACTCCCCAACCTTTGAAATGCTGCAATTGGGCCGATAAGAAATAAAGCAGAGGATTGGGCAGAGCAAGTCCCCCTGCATCTTTGTTCCTCTGTAGTGTTTCATATTTTATCCTCCCCCTATTACTTTTCCACAGAAAAAAATGAAACAATCGTAAGATTTTGTGAAAATAGTGCACGGGAATCCAGATAGGAGAATTGTGCAGGACATAGAGCAATTGCGGCATAAGGATCATTTTTAACAAGTTACCCCTTCCTATCACTGACAAAGGCAATTTATGCCATATTGTGATCTTAATTTTAAATTTCTCCAACAAGGGTAAGAGGTTATTAGTAATATATTCTGCAGGATTCATTGACACTGTTACCCCAAGATACTTAAAGGATTGCACCACCTTAAGTTCGGAGAAAGCAGCAGCGCGTGACGGTATCTGAGAGGATACTGGGAGAATCACCGACTTATCCCAGTTTATAAGTAATCCAGACTGGTCGCCAAACTGAGATACCACAGATATTATAGAATCCATATACTTCTCCAGATCATTCACATATATCAACGTATCATCCGCATATAACGATACTCGCTCCTCAGTAGAGCCCCTCAGTAACCCTCCCACCGAAGAAGTAGAACGCAGGAGACAAGCCAAGGGTTCGATGGCTATCGCAAATAATAACGGGGACAGCAGACAGCCTTGTCTTGTCCCCCTCTCTAAAGCAATGGTTGACGATAAATGTCCATTGACTCTTATTCTAGCTCTGGGTTCACAGTATAAAAGTTTAACCCACTTCATAAAGCCGATTCCAAAGCCCATGCATAGGTTTCTTAAAAGCCTGGAGAACCCCTTGAACTTTTTGGGACTCATGGAACTAGCTGAAATGGCCCCATAGATATGAATGGAGCTGCAGAGTGCATGCATGACCACCTCTTTCTTCAAACAGGGGAGAACTAGCCCCCGTTCCCATGATTGGTGGGAATCAGTGTTCAGACCCACGCCAATCACTTATCCCAAATCCTGTGGATAGGAGATAAGTTGTCTTAAGCCTCACTCACACGTCAGTGTTTTGGTCAGTGATTTCCATCAGTGACTGAGCCAAAACCAGGATTGGAGCCTCCACAGACATAAGATGTAAGGGAAAGATCTGCTCCTGTTCTGTGTTTTAGAGCCGTACTTGGTTTGGGCTCAAAATTACTGATGGAAGTCACTGACCAAAAAACTGACACATAAATGAAGCTTTAATGGGAGAGCCCCTTTTAAAGTGACCATATGGTGGTCAGATACCAGATGTACTCAGACCGCCTACAGAGTAGTATTATGCTGCAGACTATGCAAGAAGTACAGCACATACAGTTCAGAAGAGGTGACGGCTCCTCTGTGAATCCAGTGACTCACAGGTGGTGTCCTCTGATTAAAGACTTTCTAGTTACTTTTCTTTTCCATCTGGCCCAGTCTGCCATGAGCACTTCTGACAAAAAGATTTCTGACTTTCAAGAAATCTTTAGCCCCTTGCTTCTGCAGCCATCCAAAGCCTCTACAGCAAAACAAATACATTGCAGTATGGTACATCATAGAGCCATAAGAATAGATGCTCCAGAAGAGTTATTACTTTTGTCTATGTCTAGAGAGGTGACAGGCTCTCTATAACGTTTCCTATTTGATGATGTTGTTTGGCACAAGATTCACCTCTATAAATGAAGGGGTGATGTATTATGGAAATAAGAGCTGGTTCTTGAAGCACATCGGTTTAGGGCTCATGCACACAACCGTAGCCTGTTTTGTGGTCTGTAATTTGCAGATCTGCAAAACACGGATACTGGTTGTGTGCGTTCCATGTTTTAGGGAACGTCCGGCCCATAATAGAACAGTCCAATCCTTGTCTATAATAGTCGTGTGCATGAGCCCTTAATTGGAGATCTGTGGAGTGTTCTGTCTTACACCATGTTACAAATTCCTCAGAAAACTTCACTTTCACTGGGCAGTGCGTGAAATTGCCCCTAATGCATATATTTGGGGGGTTCATCTAATCACTGGTAGTGTTTTGTTTTGTTTTTGGAAAATAATAATAATTCCAAATGCCACATCCAATAGTAATTGTACAAGTATAAAAGTGTCTGCCACGGGATTAGTGGCAGGCACACTCTGGTATATGGTAGAAGTCACAGCACTGTTAATATATTATTTTGATATTAACAATGATTATGAGCTGCTCCAATCAGTCACACTGACAGGATCAGAGACAGGAAAGCTGGTTAAAGGGAACCTGTCACCTGTACTGTGCTGTGCTCACTTTTGAGCTGGCAGCCACTGCGTTTATAGTATTGACATGCCGAACCCTTCCGCGCATGCCCGTGCTGCGAGGGAGATGAGTCCATTGAGACTTGTTGGCTCAAATCGGTGAGTCTGTCAATAATCTATGTTGCACTCAGTGAGTGCACCATAGATAAAGGTGAGAGGTCCCCTTTAGTCTCAAATATCATTTATTTTAGGTAGGAAAAATTACAGTACAAAGGTACATTACAGAATAATACTGCATCATAGATCATTATCCATATGTATTATCAGAGTAAATCAAATAATAATAAAATAAAAAAAAGGGAGAAATAAACAACTCGGATCAATCAGTATCAGAGGTAAGTAGGTACAATGAGGTGTCATACAATTGTAAATAGAAGCATTACAGTGTGAAGGTATATCTGAGGTCCACAGAAAAAGTGGATGACAACCATGGGTCCCAGACCTTTTCAAAGAGAGAGGTCCCCTTTAAACTAGCCTATTGTGACATTGTCTCTTGAGATTGGTTTGTTAAGCTGGGGTAATTGCAGAGATTGCCGGTCAGTACCAAAGCTGACTGGTTCCTGACCAGCCATCAGGACATGTCCATTAAACTGTCATGCCATTTGAGGACAATGGAAGTTCAATTGTCTCACATACAGTCCTGATCAAAAGTTTAAGACCACTTGAAAAATGGCAAAAAATCCTATTTAGCATGGCTGGATCTTAACAAGGTTCCAAGTAGAGCTTCAACATGCAACAAGAAGAAATGGGAGTGAGACAAAACATTTTTTGAGCATTCAATTTAATAAAAACAACGAATAAACTGAAACAGGCTGTTTCTCAGCTGATCAAAAGTTTAGGACCACATGCCTTTAAAAGGCCAAATCTGTGCAAAGATGTGGATTCATTGTCATTTTCTGTCAGGTAGTCACACGTTGTGATGGCGAAGGCAAAAAAAACCTCCCTTTTTGAACGTGGTCGGGTTGTTGAACTGCATAAGCAGGGTCTCTCACAGCGCGCGCCATCGCTGCTGAGGTGGGACGCAGAAAGACAGTCATTTTGTTCTATAACCCCTGAGGGTTATGGAACAAAAAAGTCAAGTGGAAGACCCAAAAAAATTCATGAGCACTGAGCCGGAGGATCCAATTGGCTGTCCGTCAAGACACTGGACGATCCTCGACCCAAATTAAGGCTCTTACTGGTGCTGACTGCAGCCCCATAACCATCAGACGGCATCTGAGACTGAAGGGCTTCAAAAACAAAAAACGTCTTCAAAGACTTAGTCTCCTTGAACGCCACAGAACTGCTCGTTTGGACTTTGGACTTTGCAAGAGAGCACCAAACATGGGACATTCAAAGGTGGAAGAAAGTTTTATTCTCAGATGAGAAAAAATTTAACCTTGATGGTCCTGATGGTTTCCAACGTTACTGGCATGACAAGCAGATCCCACCTGAGATGTTTTCTACACGCCATAATGGTCTGGGGTGCTTTTTCCTTCAGTGGAACAATAGAGCTTCAGGAAGTGCAGGGGCGTGAAACGGCCGCTGGCTATGTCCAGATGTTGCAGAGAGCATTCCTAATGACTGAGGGCCCTCGTCTGTGTGGTAACGACTGGGTTTTTCAACAGGACAACGCTACAGTAAACAATGCCCGCAGGACAAGGGACTTCTTCCAGGAGAATAACATCACTCTTTTGGCCCATCCTGCGTGTTCCCCTGATCTAAATCCAATTGAGAACCTTTGAGAATGGATGGCTAGGGAAGTTTACAAAAATGGACAACAGTTCCAGACAGTAGATGGCCTTCGTGCGGCCGTCTTCACCACTTGGAGAAATTTTCCCACTCACCTCATGGAAACGCTTGCATCAAGCATGCCGAAACAAATTTTGGAAGTGATAAACAATAACGGCGGAGCTACTCATTACTGAGTTAATGTTTGGAAGTTGGATTTTTTTTTTTTTTGGGGGGGGGGGGGGGTTATTTTTATTTTATTTTTTGGGAGGTGTGGTCCTAAACTTTTGATCAGCTGAAAAACAGTCCGTTTCAGTTTATTCGTTTTCATTAAATTGAAAGCTCAAAAAATGTTTTGTCTCACTCCCATTTCTTCTTGTTGAAGCTCTACTTGGAATCTTGTCAAGATCCAGCCATGCTAAATATGATCAGGACTGTATATTACATATGTTAGGATGCGCAAAAGCGCTGCATTCCCCTGTGTTCTTGTAGTTAATATTGTGTCAAGGTGTTAAATACTGTGGAGATCCGTAATCTGCTGCTTGATATACAATGACTTCTTTATTAACTTCTTTTGAGGTGTCAAATGTAGACATTCCCATTAGAAGTCAGGGCAGTAGGCTAAAAATGCCTTCACACGCTGTGGATTTTGATGCAGAAATTCCTGCAACTAAAAATGAGTTCCATTCATTTCAATGGGAGGCAAGCACATGGATTTGGCCCTGATGATTATAGGCCATGAGTCGTTCTTCAGCAACCAGGAGGAGGAAACTTCTAGGGTATCGTGACAGAAGGACTGCCCTTCCCCTGGGCTGTGAAGAAAATGGCATGTGCTATATAAAGGTAGGCTGATGCAGAAGATAACTAACTAGTTCTGTGAATAGATCTAACTGCGGGACATCCGATAAATGCCATGTCCATTGGTGGAAACAGAAACCGAACCTGGAATCTGCCTCTGCTTGCTGAAGCGTCATTTGATTTTTAACATGGTGGCCACGATGACGCTGACTTGTAGCAGTGTCATCACCTATAGCCAGATCCAATATTCACTGTCTGAACACAGTGAGATTGCTGGGAAATGGTTAACTGCTGAAACATTAAATATAACTCTACATGGGAGAGGGTACTTTTGCGCTGCCACTCTTCTAAAGCCTAGGTGTCTGGAGTTGCCCTAGGGGTAATCCCGGGGGACGCAGCTGGGTTCCGAACGTGAGCCCTGCCTGGACTACACACTGTTGATGCGAGTATAAACGCCAATGAATTAGGATCCGCGCTGTGTCACAGACACGTCCCTAAAATGTTAAAGCTAGTAAGACCTATTAATACAGGTTGGTATGTAACAATATCAACATACAGCGATCTCGCCTGGAGTGTAGCGCTGCAGGCTGCTTCCAATGTCTGTCTCTTATCCGACAGTGTTCTTTCCTAAAAGATCTTCTGCCTTCTATCTTTTTAAAGGGGTTGTCCAGGTTCAGAGCTGAACCTGGACAGCCCTCCATTTTCACCCCGGCAGCCCCCCTGACATGAGCATCGGAGCAGTTCATGCTCCGATGCTCTCCTTTGCCCTGCGCTAAATCGCGCAGGGCAAAGGCATTTTTCAGAGTTCCGGTGACGTACCGGGCTCTCCATGGGGCTCACAGGAACCCCGGTGACGTCACCGGCACTGATGGGCGGGATTTGGCTCTGCCCTAGCCAGTAAAACGGCTAGGGCAGAGCTAAAGCCCGCCCCTCAGAGCCGGTGATGTCACCGAACACACTGCTGGGCGGAAGTTACCGCCCGGCAGTGTGTTATTAAAAACAAAAGAGCCTGTGCCCTGCGCGATCTAGCGCAGGGCACTGGAGCGCATCGGAGCATGAGATGCTCCGATGCTAGGCTCAGGGGGGCTGCCGGGGTGAAAATAAGGGTATGTCCGGGTTCAGCTCTGAACCCGGACAACCCCTTTGAGCCTTGTAATTGTTAGAATCCTCTGTTCTTTCGCCTCCCCTCCTCAACACACGCCGCTCCGGCCGGTAGCTGGCTTGGGAGTAGGGAAGCTTGAAAAAAAAAAAAAACAGGTCCCAGAACAAATCCTGTGTGACGTCACACCTCTAGGTACAGGTACCTCAGGGGGGGAAAAAAAAAGACCATCCTGGATGCAAACCGCAGCATTCTTCCTGTCATGAGGTGGGGACGGATCTGTTTTCTCTGCCACAATAGAAAACGGATCTTGGCAATGTTAAAGATAATACAACTGGATCCGTTCATAACGAATGCAGATGGTTGTATTATCAGTAATTATCCCTGCTGGATCCAGCAAAAACACTAGAGTGAAAGTAGCCTAACCCTGTCCAGCACCAGGGCATGCAATGCATTCAGAAAGTCATCCGAGCCTTTCACTTTTTTCAAATTTTGCTATGTTGTGGCCTTGTGCTAATATATATATAATTCCCTTCATTCTGCACACAATACCCCATAATGAGTGAAACCAGAATGTTAGAAATTTTAGCTAATTTATTCAAAATGAAAAACTAAAATCTTGCAGTATTCAGACCCTTTACTCAGTGTTTGGCAGTGATTACAGCCTCCTTGGGTATGATGCCACAAGGTTTGTACACCTGGGTTTGGTGTTTTTTTGCCATTTTTCTCGCAGATCCTCTCATGCTCTGTCAGGTTGGATAGGGACTGTCTGTGGACCGCCATTTTTAGGTCTCTCCAAAGATGTTCGGCCCCTTGCAGATGAGCATGTGCTGATGAGGTCCAGATGCGTTGCGAATGCGTTCAGTGAAAACTGCACGATTTTCGCAGTCAATCATTTTTGTCTGCGATCTCGTTCAGTTTTTATCACGCGGGCGCAATGCGATTTAATACATTTTGCATGCACGTGATAAAAAAACTGAAGGTATACAAACATCTCCTATCAATCATCTGTTAAAAATGCATCGCATCTGCACTTGCTTGCGGATGCAATTTTCATTCAGGCCCATTCACTTCTATGGGGCCAGTGTTGCGTGAAAATTGCAGAATATAGAACATGCTGCGATTTTCACACAATGCACAAGTGATGCATGAAAACCAACGCTCATGCACACAGACCCATTGAAATTAATGGGTTCGGATTCCGTGTGGGCGCAATGCGTTTGCATCACGCATTGCACCCGCACGGAATACCCGAGCCTGTGAAAGGGGCCTAAGGCTGAATTCAGACATCATGGAACACGGTCTGTGAGATACCGAACTGGCATCCTGCTTAGTGCAGTAGTGCATGGCGTCATAGGTTGCTATGACGCTGTGCGCTTCGTGCTGCCGCTGCTGTACAGTAATACACTGGTATAGATCATCTGAGTGTATTACGGTACAGCGGCAGCACAAAGTGCCCAGCGTCATAGCAACCAATGATGCTGTGCGCTCCTGCACTAAGCAGGATTCCAGTCCGGTATCTCACGGACCGCGTTCCACGGATGTGTGAATTCAGCCTAAGTCAAGGATCTGGCTGGGCCACTTAAGGACATTCACAGAGTTTTCCCTAAGCCTCTCCAGCGTTGTCTTGGCCGTGTGCTTAGCATCATTGTCTTGTTGGAAGTTGAACCTGAGGTTCAGAGAACACTGGATAAAGTTTAAATTAAGAATATCTATGTACTTTGTTCTGTTCAGCTTTTCCTCAACCCTGACTAGTCTCCCTGTCCAGGCCCCTGAAAAACACCCCCATAGCATGAGGCTTACACCACCATGCTTCATTGTAGGGATGGTTTAGGGAAGCGCGTGGTTTCCTCCATGACCAAGGAGCGGATGGGGAGCAGTCAGCCCCGGGTGCCAGATGCAATGAGCGCTTCCATTAATATAGATCAGTGGTGCACAACCTTTTCTGGTTGGGGGCCACATTGTCAGCCTACACCAATTCCAAGGGCCGAAAATAAAACTTAAAGGGGTATTACCAACTGAAATACTGTATTTTTGGCATATTGAACATACAGTATATTCTATAAATGTTTAGTTACAGTTCCAGGACTCCCATCTAATAGGAGAATACATGAAAGATACATGTAAAAAGCCAAAAGGAATAGACATACATGTCTTTTACCAGATGTTTGGGGGCCGCACAGAATGGTATCGAGGGCCGCATGTGGCGCACCCCTGATATAGATACAGCAACAACATCTTAATTGCTTGGAGCCGCAACACATGGTGATGAGTACTGATATTCATGAGCACCCGTCTCTGCCCACCTGCTGCTGATTTCAATAGGAGAAAAAAAAAGGGGGCGTGGCCGGATGCCGGGAGAAGAGGTTGCATAGTGCCTGAGCTCTGGCTGTGGACTTCCGTTAGCGGCACAAAGCATATAAAATAGAAGCGATTCCTCTCTTACTTACCTGCCCCAGGACGGACCTTGTTCCCGCAGCTCCGCCGATGATGACTAGAGGGAAGAAAAAGGGAGCGCAGCCACAGAAGATGACGGCGTTCTTCCACCCAGCCTCAGGGTCCTCACAAAATGGCGCCGATTCGCGCCACACAGAAGGAGAGTTCCGTTCCTCCTCTACAGCGATAAGCGATCAGCGATCTTCTGGGTCTCCCTCTTCAACAGGATCCAGTCCTCCAGCTTCACAAGAGCCTAAAAAACAAAAGAGGGTGAGTGAGCAACAGCCATACAGCCCTCCCCTTGATACTTACACTGCTTCACCAGGCACAGACCCTGGATTAACAGTAGCTACAATGCAGGGCATGCTGGCAGATCTAAAAAGATCTATTCATGGCGACTTTAAAGAGACAATATCTGTCATACATGCAGACATAGTCGCTATAGGAGAAAGAACCGCACATTTAGATTAAAAAAATGGAGGACTTTGTTACAGCGCACAACTCGCTAGTAGATAATCATAATGTGGTTGAAGAAGACATAGCAGCCATTAAACTTAAAATTGCTGATCTGGAGGATCGCTCCAGAAGAAACAACATTAGATTCAGAAACATCCCTGAGAGCGTCACAGACTCCCAGCTACAAGAATTTATTTCAGACCTTATAGTGTCATATTTACCAGATACCCCAGGGTCCGAGCTAATTATTGACCTGGTACATCGGGTTCCTAAACCCAAAGATTTACCAGCCTCTATTCCCAGGGACGTCCTAGCCAGGATTCACTTTTACCATCTAAAAGACTCCCTGATGAGAGAAGCTCAAAAAAAGAGGAAAGACATCCCTGAAAGATTCTGTAATGTCCTCTTATTCACCGACCTCTCGCCAGCGACACTGAGCAGGAGACGTGATTTCCAAATCTATACCAAAGCACTAAGGGATAATAATATCCCCTACAAATGGGGTTTTCCTGTCAAGCTGATAGTGAGATATCAAAATTCCTCAACTGTTCTAGTTTCTCCTCAGGATGCATCAGAATCCTTTTCCAAATGGAACATTACTGTGCCACTGGAGGGCGCCAAAGACAAAGTTATGAACTCTTCTTCTAGCAAGTCTTCTTCTGACAGAAACCATCTTAGCCTAACACCAGAGTGGACCAAAGTAGGAAGGAACCCTCCGTGATTTCCATTCTGGACAGTAACTAAAATACCTTATGTTTACTCCCATGTTGTACTAAGTTTACGGGGTTCCACACCCTGCTGCTCTACCTCTCAGAACACATATTCCATCTAAGTGTTCATATTCCCTAATCCATTGTTTCTATTACGCCTCTTACACGAAGTGAGACACCTCACAATTTGTGGTCTCTGTTGGACCATTTCTATGTTACTGTTATGTATTATTTTATTTTCTATGTTTTATTCTATTGTTTTGCAAGGAAAAACACAAGAGGGCTACCTCTATCTCCTCGAATACCTGAAAGCGAAGGTATAATTCTACGTTCCCCTCATTTACTATACGGTAACACCTGGGTACTTTATATTATTAGTCATGTACTTCTAGACAATTTATTCAGAACAGAAACTCTAGCATGTTGCTCTGAAATTCCAAGATGGCCAGTAAGGGTATAAAAATTTTCTCAGCAAATGTTAAGGGCCTTAATAGTCCCTTTAAACGTTCCACATGTTGGAATGAAGTGAGAAGACAGAGAGCTGACATTATCTGTATTCAAGAGTCTCACCTTAATGAGGAAGATTCCCACAGATTCTGCCACCCCTCCTTTCCACACATTTATTTTTCACCAGCTTCAAAAAAAAGAAAAGGTGTGATTATAGGTTTTAAGAATACTATTGCTTTTCAATGTCATAATATAATTTTAGATAAAGAGGGCAGATATATCATTATTATATGTGACATAAACAACTCTAGATACACAATAGTGAACCTTTTACGCTCCTAACTCCAATCAGATAAACTTCATTAAACAAACTATTAAACTAGCTCAAGATTCCAAACAGGGATCCTTATTGATCTGTGGCGACTTTAATATGTGCCCTGACTCTTCAATAGATAAGATACCTTCCCCTCCCACCTCTCCTAAAAATTCCCGCCTCCAAGATTTCTTATTTCAGGAAGGGCTCCTTGATATTTGGAGAGTTCACCATGCCAATGAAAAAGATTTCACTTTTTTTTCACATCCACATAACACTTACTCTAGAATTGACCTCTTTATCTCAGATAAATGGCTTCTCCAAAAAGTGTTGGAAGTTTCCATTTCCAATATTACATGGTCTGATCATGCATTTATAACCCTCGTATTAGACGACATGTATAGCAATAGAGTATTTTCCCCGTGGAGACTTAATAATTCCCTACTCCAAAATTCCTCTATACGCACAGATGCAGAAAACTCATTAAAAGAATATTTTAAGACCAATGATAACAATTTGGTGTCGGATATCACATTGTGGAGTGCACACAAGGCGTTGATAAGAGGTGTGCTGCTAAAACATGCGGCTACTCAGAAAAAAAATAGAAGGAAAACTCTAGATAAATGTCACGGACGGTGTACAGGAAACAAGACAATGCAACATGCATATATGACTCACTGGATCCAAAGCTAAGGAACCAAAAGGGAGACCCCTGCACAAGACCTGGCACTTTCCCTGGCTGCTCAGCCTATGCAAAAATCCCAAAGGTGGATGGTTGCATATCCACGTACCTCGACTATATAACACCTCAACACCCTACAATAGTGAGGGGACACGACCACCGGCTCCCTACACCAGACACGGAGGGAGTCAGGGTCACCTGGGATCCAGCAAACAGAAAATAACAGATAAATGTACAGCACATAACTTAGTAGCAGACTGGGAAATAGGATCAGCATGCACACACACTCCAGGAAGAAGTATAAGCCACCCAGTAATGCATTATGGGGAGAAATTTAAAGGGAAGCAATCAGTCCAACTACATGACAGCTGCGAGAGGCTAACGAGATGAGGAACTGAACACCAGAACAAAGAAAACTCAAGGAGGAGGTTCTGAAAAGGCTTCTGTCAGAGCTTCTCAGCTGTCTGGTTGTGACAACAAATTACTGGTTGACCTTAAAAACCTGGAGGAATCCTCCAAGTCTTCACTAGATCCAAAAGTCTTCAGCAAATTGAAAACAGCCAGACATCACCTCTACCTCCACCTTCATGAAAAACATGAATTCCATCTTCGTAAAGTTAAATCAGATCACTACTCTCAAGGTAATAAAGCCTCAAAATTTTTAGCAAATAGAGTTAAAAAAAGAGAAGTCAAGTCAAGAATTTCCTTTCTATATGATAATCAGGGCCAAAAACGGCATAATCCCAAACACATAGCAGAAGAATTCTACTACTGAATAATATTAATGATTTTCTCAGTGGCATCTCCCTCCCTTCCCTATCTCCAGCCCAATATCAATCCCTAAATTCTGGTATCACACTCTTGGAAATCTCCGAAGCAATCCAATCCCTCAAAAATAATAAGTCCCCTGGCCCGGATGGACTTATAAATGAATATTACAAGAGCTTTTCACACATTCTAAACCCCTTCCTAAACAGAACATTTAATTTAATAGCGGAACAAAACTCAATCCCAAAAGACATGCTAAATGCACTGATCATTACGCTCCCAAAACCTGGTAAACCTGCAGATAAACCAGCTAACTTCAGACCTATATCTCTATTAAATTCTGATATAAAGATCTTTGCTAAAATCTTGGCAAAGAGATTATCTAGCATTTTACCTTCTTTAATTTCCAATGATCAAATTGGCTTTGTCCTCAACAGACAATCATCAGATGGTACTAGAAGGTTTATAGACCTTTTAGATGTAGCACATGCCACCCAGAGGCCTTCTCTGCTTCTTTCCTTGGATGCAGAGAAGGCGTTCGATAGAATACATTGGAAGTATAGTTATGCAACTTTAAAAAAGTTTGGATTTGGGGATTTTTACCTATCAGCAGTTATGTCCTTATACTCTAATCCAAGTGCCTCAGTATACTCGTCTAGTTTCCTGTCTGCCCCATTCAATATCAGAAATGGCACCAGGCAAGGCTGTCCTATGTCTCCCTTAATATTTGCACTTGCAATGGAACCCTTTGCGGAACATATTAGATCCTCCTTACTCATTAAAGGGATAACGGTAGGAAACACAGACCACCGTATAGGCCTTTTCGCAGATGATGTGTTAATTGTAATGTCGAATCCAACTACTGCACTATCTGCTATTAATATTATTATTTCCAACTTTGGCAAAGCATCCTTCTATAAAGTAAACGTTAATAAGTCCCAGATTCTTGACTTGGGTCTTTCCCCAACTACCAAGCGTTCAGTTTCCAATTCATACAAATTTCCCTGGGCTGATGGATCGCTGATATATCTAGGCATCCAACTTGCCTTCCCTACTAGCAGTCTATTTAAAGTCAACTTCTGGCCTCTATACAATAAAATTAATGACTCTTTAACCACTTCAACCCCGCTAGCTAAAACCCCCTTCATGACCAGGCCACTTTTTACACTTCTGCACTACACTACCGTTTATCGCTCGGTCATGCAACTTACCACCCAAATGAATTTTACCTCCTTTTCTTCTCATTAATAGAGCTTTCATTTGGTGGTATTTCATTGCTGCTGACATTTTTTGTTATTAATCGAAATGTAACGATTTTTTTGCAAAAAAATGACATTTTTCACTTTCAGCTGTAAAATTTTGCAAAAAAAACGACATCCATATATACATTTTTCGCTAAATTTATTGTTCTACATGTCTTTGATAAAAAAAAATGTTTGGGCAAAAAAAAAATGGTTTGGGTAAAAGTTATAGCGTTTACAAACTATGGTACAAAAATGTGAATTTCCGCTTTTTGAAGCAGCTCTGACTTTCTGAGCACCTGTCATGTTTCCTGAGGTTCTACAATGTCCAAACAGTAGAAAACCCCCACAAATGACCCCATTTCGGAAAGTAGACACCCTAAGGTATTCGCTGATGGGCATAGTGAGTTCATAGAACTTTTTATTTTTTGTCACAAGTTAGCGGAAAATGATGATTTTTATTTTAATTATTTTTTTTTCTTACAAAGTCTCATATTCCACTAACTTGCGACAAAAAATAAAAAATTCTAGGAACTCGCCATGCCCCTCACGGAATACCTTGGGGTGTCTTCTTTCCAAAATGGGGTCACTTGTGGGGTAGTTATACTGCCCTGGCAATTTAGGGGCCCAAATGTGTGAGAAGTAGTTTGCAATCAAAATGTGTAAAAAATGGCCTGCGAAATCCAAAAGGTGCACTTTGGAATATGTGCCCCTTTGCCCACCTTGGCTACAAAAAAGTGTCACAGATCTGGTATCGCCGTACTCAGGAGAAGTTGGGGAATGTGTTTTGGGGTGTCATTTTACATATACCCATGCTGGGTGAGAGAAATATCTTGGCAAAAGACAACTTTTCCAATTTTTTTATACAAAGTTGGCATTTGACCAAGATATTTTTCTCACCCAGCATGGGTATATGTAAAATGACACCCCAAAACACATTCCCCAACTTCTCCTGAGTACGGCGATACCACATGTGTGACACTTTTTTGCAGCCTAGATGCGCAAAGGTGCCCAAATTCCTTTTAGGAGGGCATTTTTAGACATTTGGATCCCAGACTTCTTCTGACACTTTCGGGCCCCTAAAAAGCCAGGGCAGTATAAATACCCCACATGTGACCCCACTTTGGAAAGAAGACACCCCAAGGTATTCAATGAGGGGCATGGCGAGTTCATCGAAATTTTTTTTTTTTTGCATAAGTTAGCGGAAATTGATTTTTTTTTTGTTTTTTTTCTCACAAAGTCTCACTTTCCGCTAACTTAGGACAAAAATTTCAATCTTTCATGGACTCAATATGCCCCTCACGGAATACCTTGGGGTGTCTTCTTTCCAAAATGGGGTCACATGTGGGGTATTTATACTGCCCTGTCTTTTTAGGGGCCCTAAAGCGTGAGAAGAAGTCTGGAATATAAATGTCTAAAAATGCATTTGGATTCCGTGAGGGGTATGGTGAGTTCATGTGAGATTTTATTTTTTGACACAAATTAGTGGAATATGAGACTTTGTAAGAAAAAACAAACAAAAAAATATATATATATTTCCGCTAACTTGGGCCCAAAAAATGTCTGAATGGAGCCTTACAGGGGGGTGATCAATGACAGGGGGGTGATCAATGACAGGGGGGTGATCACCCATATACACTCCCTGATCACCCCCCTGGTAAGGCTCCATTCAGACGTCCGTATGATTTTTACGGATACATGGATCGGATCCGCAAAACACATGCGGACGTCTGAATGGAGCCTTACAGGGGGGTGATCAATGACAGGGGGTGATCAGGGTGATCACCCCCCTGTCATTGATCACCCCCCCTGTAAAGCTCCATTCAGACGTCCGTATGATTTTTACGGATCCATGGATACATGGATCGGATCCGCAAAACACATGCGGACGTCTGAATGGAGCCTTACAGGGGGGTGATCAATGACAGGGGGTGATCAGGGAGTGTATATGGGTGATCACCCGCCTGTCATTGATCACCCCCCTGTAAGGCTCCATTCAGACGTCCGTATGATTTTTACGGATACATGGATCGGATCCGCAAAACACATGCGGACGTCTGAATGGAGCCTTACAGGGGGGTGATCAATGACAGGGGGTGATCAGGGTGATCACCCCCCTGTCATTGATCACCCCCCCTGTAAGGCTCCATTCAGACGTCCGTATGATTTTTACGGATCCATGGATACATGGATCGGATCCGCAAAACACATGCGCACGTCTGAATGGAGCCTTACAGGGGGGTGATCAATGACAGGGGGTGATCAGGGAGTGTATATGGGTGATCACCCGCCTGTCATTGATCACCCCCCTGTAAGGCTCCATTCAGACGTCCGCATGTGTTTTGCGGATCCGATCCATGTATCCATGGATCCGTAAAAATCATACGGACGTCTGAATGGAGCCTTACAGGGGGGTGATCAATGACAGGGGGTGATCAGGGAGTGTATATGGGTGATAACCCCCCTGTCATTGATCACCCCCCTGTAAGGCTCCATTCAGACGTCCGTATGATTTTTACGGATCCATGGATACATGGATTGGATCCGCAAAACACATGCGGACGTCTGAATGGAGCCTTACAGGGGGGGTGATCAATGACAGGGGGTGATCAGGGAGTGTATATGGGTGATCACCCGCCTGTCATTGATCACCCCCCTGTAAGGCTCCATTCAGACGTCCGTATGATTTTTACGGATCCATGGATACATGGATTGGATCCGCAAAACACATGCGGACGTCTGAATGGAGCCTGACAGGGGGGTGATCAATGACAGGGGGGGTGATCAGGGAGTTTATATGGGGTGATCAGGGGTTTATAAGGGGTTAATAAGTGACGGGGGGGGGGGTAGTGTAGTGTGGTGTTTGGTGCGACTTTACTGACCTACCTGTGTCCTCTGGTGGTTGATCCTAACAAAGGGGACCACCAGAGGACCAGGTAGCAGGTATATTAGGCGCTGTTATCAAAACAGCGTCTAATATACCTGTTAGGGGTTAAAAAAAATCAGATCTCCAGCCTGCCAGCGAGCGATCGCCGCTGGCAGGCTGGAGATCCACTCGCTTACCTTCCGTTCCTGTGAGCGCGCGCGCCTGTGTGCGCGCGTTCACAGGAAATCCCGGCCCTCTCGAGATGACGCATATATGCGTGACTCTGCGCAGCGCTCCCGCCTCCGGACCGCACATCTGCGTTAGGCGGTCCGGAGGTGGTTAAATAACCTAAGAATGGATTCTCTCTCATGGTTAGGAAGAATAGCTGCAGTAAAAATGGTTATTCTTCCTAAAATTATTTACATGTTCCGTAATATCCCAATAACTATTCCCATTGGCTATATAAACAAGCTCCAAGCCTTGATTAGCCGCCACATATGGGGGAAACTTAAACCTAGAGTGAAAGCACTTATCCTTAATAAAACTCTCAAAACTGGGGGTCTTAACGTTCCCTCCATTAAACATTATTACACAGCCTCTATACTTGACCAATTGAGATACCTGATTAAAAATGACATTTCAAAGAAGTGGTGTTCTGGTTCTGGCCAAGCTGCCAGTTCGGTTGATGTACTGCTCCAAATTAATTAAGATACGTGCACGGAGAGATCAGACAGACAACCCACTGCATGGAGTTAATCAGTATCTCTGGTTTATTTCTGAAAACAACAGACAATACATAGGTTTTACGACAGGAAGCAGGTGGGAGGGGGGTGTAAGATAAAGTATATCTTTTCTATTGGCTATTAACTCTATACTTTTCTAGTAAGATTCTAGTTTATAGGTGTTGGCTGAATGCCTGGCCACCATCTTAGCTAAACATAGTCCTCAACAAGCAAGTATCCATTTTGTATCAATAGTCCATAACAGTCCCTCCTTGGAGACTTGATTGTAGACTTTCCCTTCGCCTAGCGAATCCCCTGGGCATACCATTCGTATCCTCTTCACCCGCAGTGGCGACAACCTACCCCTTATAGGTAGGCTCCCGGTTGCTCGGACTTGTGGTAATACCCTGGGATTCATCTCACCCTATCTCAGCCAGGCATCATTGTGAGGAGGGGGAGCTGTGTTGAACGATGTTTCCTTCTGTCCTTCCTCATCGTAGAGGAGCATAATAGGTCGTACATCAGTTTTCTTCATTCTTTTTGAAAAGCGGGTCACACAAATAAGAACGAGCTTAATCACTACATATATCACCAATATTATTAGGGCTACCTGCAATATTACTTGGACAATTCCCATGAGCCAACCCCCAATACCTTTGAACCAGTTATTGGGGTTAAGGGAAGAGAAGGTATCAGACCACCATGTATCTTTACCAGCTTTATGTGCATCCAGCCATTTATCTCTTAAATCCGCCATTTTCTCTATACCCACCTTAACTTGCAAATTACCCTGCGGGTCTATGTAATGGCAACAAGAGGGTCCCACAATCTGGCACATACCTCCATCTTTAGCTGTAACATAATCTAGAACTAATGTGTGTTGGTTGGTGACAATGATTAACTGGTTTTGCACAATGTTCGAGGTATTCATAAGTCTCATCACTTCCCATATTTGGTCATCCAGGTAGTCTGTTGCTACTACCAGATGATCCCACATCTGCGCTATCATGGGATATATGAAGATGGAACTAACAATTTTGTTGGAAATGCTCATCTCTACTACATGTGGCTTGCCATTTGGTCTGGGTGTGTTATCTTTGGCCCTACGATACAAGGTGTGTTTAGGTACTGCATTTATGTCAATTTCAGAGTGTGGTACTATAAAGGTGGCAGGAGTAAGCCTGGCGATGGTGCACAGTCCTGTGACATTCTGGGATAACCATTTGTATGCTTTGTGTCCACAAACTAAGTATATGTCGTCTGGAACTGTCACTGCTGTGCCATTGAATAATCGGGTAATTAGTTTGGCTAATTGTGTCCCTTTCGCCAACTCATATCCATTTGACTGACTTTCGGTGTTGTTAGCTAATATACCTGTCAGGAGATCCTGTACAGTACGGTTGTTACAGGGCAGATCCTTTCCGTTCTCAGCATCTACACCAATACACTGCACGTGGCTGTCTGTTTTAGAATCATTGCAACCTGAGTGTATGTGTGGACTAAATGTCATACCTTTGGTTTGTACTTGGAGACAATAACAGTGTGTCCAGCTTGGAAAACATGTGACATTAGCCCAGTGTCCCTCTTGCCAAGGAGTAGAGCTATAATCTACTGAGGGTCCTGATCTGTTTATCATGAGCCATGGGGCATCTGCCCACCCTGCAACAGGTAAGGCTACTTCCCTGTCCTTGTTTGTACTGGATTTAACTTGGTGTATACTAGTGAGAAAGATGGTAGAATTAGACAGGTCAATCAGTTCAGAAAGGTCCAGGGGTATTGCAAAATAAGGCATACTGGTTGAACTCACGGGACTGTGGGTACAGATCCAACAATCTCTGAGTGTCTCAACCCCTGGACTAGAATTTGATGGTGCCGTGTCAGTGAATTGTCCCATTCATTACCCAGTGGCGTGAACACTGCAGATATGCCCACTGTCAAAGTCATGATCAGTATGCGAATCCTCATGGCTTATTGTTCCAGGGTCGTCGGGACAGCCTTTACTCTTTTACAATGTGAGGCGTGGATCCAGGTAAGCCTCCCTTCGAGTTTTACAGAGGTCGGGGTAGTCAGCAACATCTGGTAAGGCCCCTTGTATCGTGGTTCGAGGGTGTTTCTGATGTGTTTCTTGACCACCACCCACTCTCCAGGTTTGATAGTGTGGCTTCCCTCTAGGGAGTCAGGATCTGGAATGGAAGAGAAAACTTGTGCACGTATGTTAGACAATTGTTTACTCAGGGCAATCACATATTTAGCAACAGATTCATAATGCATTTGCAATTGCTGTGGGAAGTACTGTCCCATCCTAGGCCGTGTCCTAACAAAATTTGGTGTGGAGGCCTAGGGGTGTGTCTAACTGAAAATAGTGCTATTGGCAGGCATTGTACCCAACTGAGCCCTGTCTCCCCAGTCATTTTCAGCATCTTGGACTTCAGTACCCCGTTCAGTCGTTTGACTTTGTCGCCGCTTTGGGGTCTGTAGGGTGTGTGATAGGCTAAGTGTGACCTTACCATCTTCCAGACTTCTTGGGTTAATCTAGCAGTGAATGCTGGGCCCTGATCACTCTCAATGACCTCAGGTACTCCGAACCTACAGACAAGCTCCTGCATCAGGTTTTTTTGCAGTAGTGGTTGCTGTCTGGTTTCGGACGGGGTAGGCTTCTGGCCACCCAGAGAACAAGTCTATCACTACTAGCACATATTGAAACCCTTGGCACATTGGCATCTGGATGTGGTCAATTTGACCGTTGTAACGGGTACTGGGCTTTGGGGAGACATTTGGTTGGTTAGGCTCAGGTCTTCCCGGGTTGCACTGCGCACAGATGAGGCAAGACTGAGTATGCCTCACCAGGACAGGGGTTATCCCTGGGGCCACCCATATTTTGTCTATTAGTTCTTTCATGATGGTCTTAGATTGGTGGGTGGGCCCATGAGCTATTGAAGCTATCAGAGGATAGAGAGCTTTGGGCAGAGATGCTCTCTTTCCTTGGGTCCACAGTCCAGATTCTTTCTCTTCTTGGGCTGACTCTTTTAGCCAATCCAATTTTTCTTGTGGCGTGGCCTGTTTCTGTTATTGTTTCAGGAGGTCCCATGTGATTTCTTCTTGTTCCAGGTCTTCCTGTGTTATCATAATCTGGTCTGACTGGACTCTTTCCTCTTTCACTGCTGCTTCCTTGGCCGCTTGGTCAGCTAGGGTGTTTCCTCTGGCCTCAGGGGTGTCAGCTCGAGTATGGGCCTTTACTTTGATCACTGCCACTTGGTTGGGCAGGAGTACTGCTGCCATTAGGGCTGCTACTGCTGCAGCATTCTTAATCGGGGTTCCTGCAGCTGTAATGTAATCCCGGGCCTTCCATATTAGTCCAAAGTCATGAACCACTCCAAAGGCATATCTAGAATCTGTGTAGATATTGACGGTAGAGTCTTTTGCCATGAGGCAGGCTTCAGTGAGGGCAATGAGTTCAGCTTCTTGTGCTGACTGGTCTGGGCGCATTTGTCTTGCACACAGCACTTCATGCTCACTTGTGACTGCCATGCCTGTATGGAACTTCCCCTTGTCATCGGCGTACCTTGAGCCGTCCACAAAGAGAATCCAATGAGGGTTTGTCAGAGGAGTGTCTTGGACTGATGGTGGTGTCCCTACTTCAGCTTCCATCATTGTGATGCAATCATGTTCTTGTTCCTTGTAAAGAGAGTCGGTTGAGGCCCATAGTTCTTCTTCCTGAAGATCCTCTTCAGCATGTAGATCAATAAAATCTTCAGAATCTCCATTATACCACCCCCTTGGAAGAGGAAGGAGTGCAGCAGGATTGAGGATGTGGCACCTCTGAATGGTAACATTATCTGGCAGAAGCAAACTACACTGAAGCCGGAGGTGGCGCTGTGCAGTGAGGTGTTTAGGTTGAGTCTGCTGGAGGATGGCAGAAATGTCAAGGGGAGCCAGAATAGTGAGGGGATGACCCAGCACAACGTCAGATGTGACGTTTAGAAGAGAGCTGGCAGCATGGATAGCTCTGACACAGGAAGGGGCTTCTCTGGCTACTGGGTCCAGTCTCTTTGTATGGTAGGACTTTGGGGTCCTTCAGGGTCACAGTGACTGGTGGGACATTGAGGTATCCAATATCCTGGGGTCCTCTGGCCCAGAGAGTATTGGGGATGAGGTGCAAAATGGTTTGCAGCGAATCCCCTTGCTCATATGAATCAGTGCAGAATTTTATTGTCAGACATCCGGCAGCCGTGGGTGTCACATAATTTGAGTGAAAACCACAAAGACCAAGAAGCGAGACAGTTTCTTATCAGAAAGAGGATCTTAAACTAACACAGCAGAAACTAACATTTCTGTGAAAAGAAAAAAGGTGGGGGTCAACTGATCCCCCGCAGCTGTCCTGCAATGTGGTGGAATGATCTGCTAATTTAGCTTTTGTCCATTTCTGTAGTTGTTCTATAAAGAATTTTCCAGACTCATGATCCCGGGGGTCAAAGTTAGCACCTTTAAGTTCAGGGATGTGGATTTGATCCATTATCAGTGTGGAGTATTCACCTGTCTTGTTTTCCACTATACTTTGCAGGTCCGACCATGTGCACCCATAGGTTTGATGCACTTGGGACAGTTTCCTGAAAAAGGGCATGGGATGGGTCTCAGGGTCAGGCAGTAAATTCCCTATGGTGAATTACTGTTGTGGGGTGAAAGACACATATTTTGGTGGTCCCTGTGGCCGGTTAAGTGCTAGGGCTTCTTTCAGTGTCTCAAGGTTTCCCTGCTCAATTTTCTGTAAGTTCTTTTGTAACTCTGTAATCTGACCCTGCAGTATTTGATCTTGTGAACGTCGTGATGGGCCCACGGTCATGGGTACAGTCCACTGTGGTGCCAGGGGTAAAGTTGGCGGATCACCGTAGTCTGTTGGGGTACCCCGCGAAGGAGTCTGCATATTACCCGGTGCATTTTGTATGCCCATTGTGGATTCTGCAGCACCGTCTGCATCCCCCTGTTCTGCTTCATCAGGTTGCCCCCCTACCATTATAGGAGTAAGGGTGGCAGGTGAGTGGGGTAGCATGAATGTACCGTCCGGGTTAACCATGGGGTACAATGTAGTAGGAAGGGGCAAGGGTGACGGGGGGGGGGGGGGGTCCGGACCGAATGATATTAAAGGTCCGTTCATGGGCGTTGCCTGGGGACAAGATGGCGCTGTAGCTAACACGGGAAGTGATGGGACGTGCCGGGGAGTAGTTACCAAGGTGTGGTTTTGTGGGTGGGGAACCCCACAGGGAAGGCACGTATCACGGGAGGAGGGATTCTGTTGACCACATGTTTTGCAGGTCCACCCACCTGCTTTCTTCCCGGCGCCATTATAGGGTGGTGGCAAGTCATGTATCAATGCAACACCAGGCTTACAGAAATATCGCTGTCTTTTCTCATCAAAATTTAGTTCCCCCCCGGTCTGTTCAAATTCTTTACTACAGTCCAACCACACACGGACCATGTCTGTCAATTTATCATCTTCTAACTTCCCTCTCTTCTCGTTTAACAACACTTGCCAGGTGGCAATACATAGGATGCCTCCTTTACAGACACTATAACTCTTCTCCAACTTAGTTAATCCTTTTTATGAAACGTTTGCCTCTCCTGTCCGCCACGTACTGTTCAGGTGAACAGTAACCCTTCGGGACACTTTCCTCATTTCCCATTATCTCTCGTACCTACTGAAGCCGCCTAAAGACCTCCTGTATAGAGTAATCACTGGACGCGAAGACCTTTGAGTCCCGGTCAGCACACTCTGGGCTACCGCGAACCGCTCTCCACCCATCTGTGATCATCCCCTTTATGGAGATTCGAGTCAGACACCGGGCTGAACTCCGATACAGGCACACAGGAGAACTCCGTGTCTCCAGTCAATGATACTTGTCAACAGGGTCTTCACAACTTATAGGCACAACACAGTACATCAAGACTTTAAAAAAACATATGGGGTTCTTACTTTCATGCCCTCGAGGACGTCCCAGACTGCTTCCGCACCCCTCCCTCAGACGAACACCAAGAGGCTACACCAGGGGACACTTTATAGGCAAGATGACTCAATTTTCCTACCTCATATCACGGGTTGCGATCCCGGTGTCCGTTAGTGCGCCTCTCCTCGTCTGGTCTCTGGGGGTACGGGAACAGAGGGTCCAATCCTCGAGCCCCACGTTGGGCGCCAAAATTGTTCTGGTTCTGGCCAAGCTGCCAGTTCGGTTGATGTACTGCTCCAAATTAATTAAGATACGTGCACGGAGAGATCAGACAGACAACCCACTGCATGGAGTTAATCAGTATCTCTGGTTTATTTCTGAAAACAACAGACAATACATAGGTTTTACGACAGGAAGCAGGTGGGAGGGGGGTGTAAGATAAAGTATATCTTTTCTATTGGCTATTAACTCTATACTTTTCTGTAACCTTGACGGCCAGAGGAAATTCCTCCTCCCTCCCCCCTTGCTCCTGGGTGAAACCGTTACTTCTTCTTTCTTTGTAACTGCTTGCTTGAGCTGAACGGAAACCACAAAGAAACACATGATAAAAACACAAAGTAAGATTCTAGTTTATAGGTGTTGGCTGAATGCCTGGCTACCATCTTAGCTAAACATAGTCCTCAACAAGCAAGTATCCATTTTGTATCAATAGTCCATAACAGTGGGTCTCACTTGAAAAAAGTTTAATGGGATCTCATGATATAAATTTACGTCTTTCCGCTACAACGGTCTTTGGTATCAAAAATAATTCTTTATTATCAACTCTAAATGCAATACTTAGCACCAGGTACTCCATTACCAGAATAGAAAGGTTAATTTCCGTTTCAGTTTCCGCATTACCTTTGGAAATCTGTGAATTAGTCATCCCAGACCTGCGGATCAAAAATTGGGTATCTTCGGGTGTTACTAATGTTGGTCAATTGTGGAAGGATGATGTTTTTGTTGAATTTGCACATTTACACAGAGAATTCGACATCCCCAACTCGGATTTCTATAAATATCTAAGAATTAGACATTTACTACAATCTCCAAAAATTTCAACTGTAATTCACGTAACCACTTACTGATGGATTGGATACATATATCCCATAGCCTAGACAAAGGAATCACTAAAGGCTACCAACTGTTGAAAGAATCAGGCACTAATTCTTTACAACACATCTTGGATCTATGGAATTCCGAGTTGGGCTCTGTTCTTACGGATTCAGATCGGAACAAAGCTTTTATCTCTGTATCTAAACTCTCTAAATGTTCTGATCACTTAGAAGGGGCAAGAAAATTTTTGTATAGATGGTACAGAACCCCTGTATATTTAAATAAGATCTTCCCTGAAATGTCTTCAGAGTGCTGGAGATGTGGCCAAGCTCTGGGCTCATATCTTCACATGTGGTGGGATTGCCCTACAGTTAAGTGTTTATGGGACGCAATCTTTAAGTTTATATCATCACTAGCCTGCTATCCTATTAGACCTTCATCTAAGATGGCTCTTCTATCTATAGGTCTTTTAGACCTTCCCTTCCACTTCAGATCTATAGCCAGCCACTTAATATTTGCCACTCGAATGAAAATTGCTGCCTGCTGGAAATCTGGAACCTTGCCGAATATTAATAGAATTTTTCGATTTCTGGACAACAGCTGCTTATATGAAGGTCTATGGGCATCTATGAGTGTCTGCTTATATGAAGGTCTATGAGTGTACCTGTTATGATGTACACTCTTATTGATACAATAATATGTGTCTTAAGAAATGCAATTATCACCAACGCTAGATAATTCACACAAAAAAAAAGAGGGAAAAAAAAGAAGCAAATCAGGGGACGGGAGAACAAGTCCTCATGAATATCAGATCTCACACTTTGTACTGAACACTGGAGCGGTTCAGTACAAGATTTTAGCAGAATGGCTAGGTCAATTAATGAAAGTGACCCAATGGTTTGCTAAAGGGATCTGTCACTAGTAGAAAATAAAACCTGATAACAAAAAAAGGAATATGATTCAGTAAATATTTAAATTAGCAAAAAATATAGGTGATACATTCCCTTTAACATATTTGTGGTATTCAGTCTCCCTAACTTATAAGGGCTGATGCACAGGGCAATGTTTGAGAACGAACCGTTCCGGATCATTGTGATTAGGGATGAGCGAATCACACTTCAGATCCACGATTCAAAATCGATTTGTTCCCCAACTTTGTTTTAATGCTTCATTTAAATGTATGTGCTACGTGGAGGCAAAATTCATTAAAGGGGTTATCCAACCCCCAAAATGCCCGGGCACCTCATACAGGTTATACTTACCCAGCACCCGTGTCGCTCCTGATGCCTGCACGGCTGCCACTTCATCTCCTTGTCACACGGATCAAAACATCTGGCAACGGGAACGAGCCTCCCTAGCATCACGGGCTAGGGAGGCTCGTCCCTGTCATGGCCTGATATTGGTCAGCATGACGGGCAGTGAACGTACGGGCATCAGAAGCGACATGGGAGCTGGGGAGCAGGGTAAGTATAACCTATATTAGATGCCCAGGCATTAAAGGGCTTCTGTCACCCCACTAAAGTCATTTTTCATTTTTTGGCTACTTAAAATCCTTATACTGTGATTTATCAATATATAGTCCTCTTACTCTTTTTCGTTCAGTAGTTTCTTCTAAAAAAGCACTTTTATAATATGTAAATTACCTCTCTACCACCAAGTAGGGCGGTTACTTGCTGGTAGCAGCCGCATCCTCCTTTCAAATAAACGCCCCCTCCTCATGTTGATTGACAGGGCCAGCGATCGCTCTCGTCCTCTGGCTGGCCCTGTCTGCGCTCAAAATCTTGCGCCTGAGAGGAGGACGCTCGCTCGGCCACTCCATCCTCAATGCGCCTGCGCCGATGACGTCACATCTACACCCGGCGCAGGCGCATTGAGGATGGAGCGGCCGAGCGAGCGTCGTCCTCACAGTGCGCCTGCGCCGACTGAAGACCGATGCGGCACAGGCGTGAGATTTAGAAGGCAGACGGGGCTAGCCAGAGGACAAGAGCGCTCACTGGCCCTGTCAGGCAACATGAGGAGGGGGCGGAAAGGAGGATGCGGCTGCTACCAGCAAGTAACCACCCTACTTGCTGGTAGAGATGTAATTTACATATTATAAAAGTGCATTTTTTTAAGAAACTACTGAACGAAAAAGAGTAAGAGGACTATATATTCATAAATCGCAGTATAAGGATTTTAAGTAGCCAAAAAATGAAAAATGACTTCAGTGGGGTGACAGAAGCCCTTTAAGTATGAAGTCTCGTGAGACTTCGGTTAGGAACTTTGGGCTTCGATTCTATAACTTTAAAAACCGAAATCCCAATGGCTTCATCAGGCATGATCCTGAGAAAGTCCGCCGGCGAAACGCGTTGCATAGTGGCCATCTTTATCACTGTTACGTTTTATGTCTTTTTATTGTGTAAATAAATGGTGGAGTATTTTGGCACACTGATCCCGCAATGTGAATGGATACAGCAAAGTGTCAGCTACAGTCTGTCTCATCTCCATTGGCTACGCAGGTGAATAGAATCCACTATTCTCTGTTATCAGTAACTGTCCTGGTCTTCAAAAGGACGTCTGTCAGGAACTCCAGGAAAAGCTCTGCCTCCAGAATCACGTCTTCATTAATGGACAGCTCTGTGCAGACTATAGTAAAATATACGGACATAAACATCCGCTCCGAGCATCGACTTACGGTCATCTCCTACAGAGGGCGCTCCTCACACGCCTGCACCACCGGCCGAGACCGGTCGTCCTACAGACAGCTCTATGGTGGCGGGCGAGGGTCAGAGGTCACGTTTCCTGGCGGCGCGTGACCTACGAACCGGAAGTGGACGAGCGCCGCTCCGTTCATTCGCTTGGATTTTTTTCCCCCAGTGTGGTAGAACTGACATCATCCTAAAGAATGTCTTCAGATGCCAAGAAGAGGAAGCCAAAAGTGTTTCGCAGTGAAGAAGGGAAGCGAAGCCGCCATGAGGAGCAGGTGATGAGCGCTGATATAGTTACAGGGGTTCTCCGGATCCCTTACTAAAGCAAGTCCCTGTGCTGTACCCGACATGATGAGCCCATTTGGGTCAAAAACATAGTTTATTACTGATTCCTGGCACTTACCATTTGCTTTATTTGCTGGCGTGTTTGTTTACTCAGCTTCATGCTGAGACTACACTTCCCATAATGCCTTGCTGTAAGAGGCATGTAGTAAGCCTTCACCTCTGCTGCCAGCTCTCCGCTCAGTACAAGATCTTGTCCCAATATATGGAACTAGGAGTATATTGCTTGGACGACACATGTGTGTTCCTTCGCAGCTTATACCCTTGTAATGACCCTCAAAATGCCCAGGCACCTCATACCAGTTATACTTATCTTGCTCCCCGGCATCTGCGTTGCTCCTGATGCCCGCACGGCCGCCGCTGCATCTCACCTGCGATGCTAGGGAAGCTCGTTCCCGTCGCGGCCTGCTATTGGTCCGGGCCAAGCCCTTCATAGTCTGGTCCTGCACTTTGCCTCCCTGTTCTTGCTGATCCGCAGACAGTGGGACTGATGGAGTAACATATGACTGAAGGATGCAAAAGGGTCTATGTAATGACAGGTTCTTGTCTGTTAAACCTATAGTTGTTATTTTATTGTTTGTACAGGAGGGGCGATATTACAGTGAGGAGTCAGAGGTAGATTTACGAGACCCAAAAAAGGACTACGAGCTGTACAAGGAGACCTGTGAAGATCTGCAGAGGCTCATGGCTGAAATTCAGGATCTGAAAAGCAAGGAGAGCAAAGATGCGGTAAGTATATTTAGTGAAAGTTAGTTGTCATGTAATTTTTAGCACACAGTGAATGGTGAAAAAGTAAAATCCAAGAAAAAATTGTGGAATTTTTTGTTTTCCAGTTTCACCCTGCAAATTCCCCCCCCCCCTCTTTTTCCAATACAAGATATTGTAAATTAAATGGTCCCAAATAATATAATTTGCCCACAAAAAAAAGCCTTCATAAGCCTGTGTGAGCGGAAAAATAAAAAGTTATGGATCTCGGATGGCCGAAAGGATAACAGAAACGAAAATTGGTAACATTAAAGGGGTTATTTGATCCCTGAAATGCCCCCTCCCCACCTCCATATGCCTGGGACCCTCACACACAATGTACTTAACTCGCCCTGGTCCCCGCACGCCCGCCGCTGCATCTCCTTGTCCTGCGGATGAAAACATTCCGGGGGGGGGGGCAGGCAATGTTTTTATCTGCGCAACAGGGAGATGCAGCAGCGGCTGTGCGGAGACCCGGAGTGACATGGGTGCTAGGGAACGAGGTAAGTACATTGAGTGTGAAAGGCCTGGGCATATGGGGGGGGGGGGGGGGGAAATTTCAGGGATCAGATAACCCCTTTGGGTGTTAAAGTAGCTTTCATAAAATCGCTGTACGTGATCTACAGTGCCAGCTGAGTGCAGAGTTCTCGTATTCGTGGAGGGCTTCACCTGCGTTTCCACTGCTCAGTTTTGTACCTATGCTGTGTATAGAGAGAGAGCTTTTATCAGCAGCTTATTGGAAAACAAAATGGATGTGTATCATCCTATTGTAGATGGCGGTTTACATAGATTTTCTGTTTAATCTCAATTTCACTGTCTTCTGCATCAGTCTGCAGAGATCGAGGAAAGACGTATCCAGAGTTGTGTACACTTCATGACCCTGAAAAAACTGAATCGCTTGGCTCACATCCGGCTAAAAAAAGCTAGAGATCAAACTCATGAGGTACATGATTTTACGTTATTGTTTAACTTTTACTATATAGGCTGATAGGGGCAGCATTTAACGAATTGTATGGTTTGTAATTTACTTTGTTCAATGCGTTATTTTCCTTGAAAGTATTTTTTCACTATTCATTTGTCACCTATTCATAGGATAGTTGATAAATATTAGATGAGTAGTGGTTCAGCCACTAGAACTCCCCTGGCTATTTACACATTTTACTATTGCTTCATTAATCTCATCCTCACCATGGACTGTGGGGACCCAGCTGTTGTACCCACTCCAGTCTTACATTTATCACCTATCTTGTCCATAGGTTGGATGTATAGACCATTTATCTATATTTCATTTCTCTCTCCAGGCTAAACAGAAAGTGGATGCATATCATTTGCAGCTGCAGAACTTGTTGTATGAAGTTATGCACCTTCAGAAGGAGATCACCAAGTGTCTGGAGTTTAAGTAATACTGAGATGCATTTTTCTGTGTGCGTAGAACGAGTAAAAATAATATAAATCCTGCTGGTCTTCATGTATTGTCTCTGTGCTCACAATGCAGGTCAAAACATGAAGAAATTGAACTTGTGAGTGTGGAAGAGTTTTATCGAGAGGGTCCTCCAGAGATTTGCAAGCCAGAGATTACATCCAATGACCCACATCAGCAAACATTAGCTCGTCTGGACTGGGAGCTTGAACAGAGGAAAAGGTTAGAAATAGTTGTCTTATATTCCACTAGGTCTTGTACATTTTAAGAACAAATTGAGGGACGTTTACTAAGCTTGTATTTTGTAGGTGTCCAGCTCTCAGGTGGAGCGAAAAGTATCCCACTTCAGCTCGGATCTGGAGTTTGTTCAATCTCCCTAACTTGGAGAACGAGGATCAAAAAGTGACCCAGCAAATAAAATCAAATGTTGCTTTGTTTCTTAACATTAAAAAGATACAGCACATATGACTAAGATCTGAATTGGTCAAAACGCAACAGAAGATTATGGAAATATGTGTGGTATCTTTTTAAAGTGAAGATATAAAGCAACTTTTGATTTTATTTGTTGGCGTAGACTTCAGTTACTAGTGCATGGCAGGGCAGAGATGTGCCTAATTTATTAAGCCGCATCTCAAGCCAGTGAAGGAAGGGAGATTAAGACTGCTGTATGGGTACTTTAGTCCTGATAAATTTCCTCCCTTGATTTTTTTTTTTTTTTTTTTTTTTTTATGTTTTGCCATTATATAGATTCTAGTCCGTTTTTGTCTTCTAAGCAATCTTAGTATTTTGTGAAAGAAATGCTATTGGTTTCTTGTCTATTCCTAGGTTGGCAGAGAAGTATAAAGAGAGTTTGGCTAGTAAAGAGAAGATTCTAAAGGAGATCGACATTAAGAAGGAATATCTAAACAGCCTCCAGCCACAGCTTCAAAGCATTATGCAGGTAGTTAACGCTAGGATTCCTTTAATCAACATTTGCTCATATTTTCTTTCCACAGCACATTCGATTAGGCTGGGGCTACATGTAGACTTTTTATCACATTCCAAATATAACTAATGCTTGATTGCTGAACTCCATATTACAGCATTCTAGATTCATACTTTAAATTGGAAAGTTGCGCCCCAAAAAGCATATTTCCCAAGTCTTATGTTTGTATAAGAAGGAACGGTAATGCTTAAAGAAGTTTTGAAGGAAAGTTATGCTAAAAGGCAGAATACTCCTATTTATAAGTAATAAGGCAGTTCTCCAGACAAATAGGTGGGTATGGGTGACTGCCTGGCAAGATGCCCTGCTACTAGAGACGGCCACAATGCATATGCATGGTTTCATGAAGACTAGTAGGGTACTGTGTGGAGAAGTGAAATGCCTGCATTTTGGGAATAGAAAGATGGCCTAGTCATCGAAATTTTAGAAAATGTTTTACATAAGGGACTCTGCACCCCAAGTTCAGTTGCTTCAAAGATGTATTATTTTGCAGGCAATCCAAAATAGTAAGGGTTCGATCTTTTAATTACTGACCTTCCTCAAACACATTTTCTGCTTAGGAGGAGGCATAATACTGTACTTGGTGCTATGATACAGGCCTCGGCCCTCTAGAAGAGAGAGTTGATGATGGTGTCTTTATAGGGCCAAATACAGCAATATTTGATAACTGAAGACTTTTGGTGTGTGCAGTTCTCTGCTATGCATCAGCAGGGTTAGGGCCTTGCCCCATCAACCTTTTACAGTATGTTTTACAATCAGTGTTACTTTTCATGGTCAAAGTGGGCATACAAATTGGTCTGGATTTGGCCAACTTGAACTGACCTAACCTTGATGGTGTATTATGAGCAATTAGAAATCTATATCCTGTATTTCATTGGAAAGGCCTTTTGATAGCCATTTCCCTTTACTGCAAATTAGGTCCTAATTGTCAGAAAGTACTGTAAAAAGTATCAAAATGTTATGTCTGCCTTTTTAATGTTGGCTACACATAATAAAGAGCAGTGAGCCTTTCTCTATTGGGGCCAGAATGTTTTAAAAATGTTCTTTTTGCTTTGGAAAATTGAAATATTTAACTTTCCTTTTCAGGCTTCATTGCCGGTACAGGAATACTTATCAATGCCATTTGATTGTATGCATAAACAGTATGAGACAGCACGACATCTACCTGCACCTCTGTATGTGCTGTTTGTTCAAGCTGGCGCCTACAGCCAGGCATGTGGTAAGTGTTTTAGGTTTTTATTTTCTGAAATACGCTTACTATGATTTCACTTGCCAAGTTCAGATAATGAGGCTCATTTACTAAGTGAACAATGCCACTTTTCGGCATATAAAAAGCTGGTAGACCCCGTTTTGCGATCTTGTTGAACGCCTGTGCGACAATATTTTATGTTACTTGTTCTTGCCACTTGGTAGTTTGTCTCTGACATATTCACTATCTTTTACACCTGGAAAGAGACGTAAGGGTAGTGAAAACTGCTTAATTCAGGGGCTGGAGTAGTTTTCACTCCAGGCCCACGGACTGCCGGAGGTGCGAATAATTTATGGCGTAGGATGTCAGGAAGCGTCATTGGTAATTACAAGGGGCGTGGTTAGTGTCACATGATCTGCTAATGTCAGGATACATTTCTCTACCCTAAGGCATGATGGGACAGCAGACACATGGCAAACCAGGAAGGAAGATTTAAGCATGGGGGATCAGAGATGTGGAGTCAGAGGCAATTATGGGTACCTGGAGTCAGCAAAAATGAACCGACTCAGACTCCTACAAAAATTAAATTGGAATAAAAAGAAAGTTTAAATGTCCCAATTCACAAAAAGTTATAATTACTTCTCTACTGTAAGAATAAAGACCAATGCATGCAGTGCGTCACGTTGCCGCAAAACGAACACGTTAACTGACCGTGAAGAAGCATGCTTTGCATATGCTTCACTATATGGCACGCAATGCACAGTTAAGGAGCGGCAATACCATTGTGTTGTGTTCCGCTGTTACAGGGAACGCAACGCCCATGGTTAACCTAGCCTCTCACTGATAACTGATTAAGTAAATATGTTTTTTGCAGGACTAGAGACACTTGTATAAGTGAAGGGAACGGATAGTCAATAGTTCAAGACTGAAGCTGTAAGCCATTAGAAAAACTGCTGTCATTCAGCTAAGGCTATAAAAACTTGTAAACTCAGATTGTTAGCTTAAACTTTAAACATGACTATGGGATTCTACTAGGGAAGTCATGTTTTACAATAAATGCCCCTTCCTGGATCCTCCCACTGCCCGATCTTCAGCAGAAGATCAGCACACAAAGGAGAAGGCAGCAGCTTCTACCCAACTACCTCTCTGCTATAAGAGCTTAGAAGAACCTGGTGGAACAGCTGTATGTTGCCTTTCTTTCCTTCAAGGAATGTATAAAATATATTCGCATATTAAATGCAGAGGAGTCGGGAGCTCAAATGCGGGAGCTCAAGTAATTGACGAAAATACACTTTACAGTCAAAAGTAGTTCATGGCACATATGGATAATTGTATGCTTCCAACTCTATGGAAACAGTTTGGGGAAGGCCCTTTTCTGTTCCAGCATGACTGCCCCAGTGCACAAAGCAAGGGCCCATAAAGGCATGGTCAGGTGAGTTTGGTGTAGAGAACGTGACTGGCCGCACAGAGTCAAAACCTCAACCCCACCAAAAATCTTTGGGATGAACTAGAATGGACATCACAAGCCAGGACTTCTCATCCAACATCAGCAAAATTATCGTTCACCAGATGAACCGTTGTTTCGATCAAATAATGTTTGAGTTTTTACATAACTTATTTTTTGCCCCATAAGACGCAGTCTCCCCCCCCAAAGTGGGGGGAAAATGCCCATGTGTCTTATGGGGTGAGTATTAATGAGCGCGAATGGAAGCGCTCATTAGTACCGGAGGACCAGGAAGCAGTGAAGGCTCTGTGCTCACTGCTTCCTGGTCCTTGGCTGTCGGCTGTGCACACCGTTAGGGCGCTCTGTGACCTCACGCTGTACGACAGCAGGAAAAAGAAGATCCTGGGCAGGGAGGAGCTGCGGCGTCCAGGAGCAGGAGAGGTAATTTTTTTTGTTTTTTTTGTTTTAAAAAAAAAAATAAAACATGAGGCTGCTGGGGGCTGATCTGAGGCAATGGGGGTGATGAGAGGCATAAGGGCTGATAATGGGGTTGATGAGAGGCATAATAGATGATAATGGGGGCTGATGAGAGGCATAAGGGCTATTGAGCTATTGATTTCCATGTTTGTTACAATAGATGTACAACAGCTAGTTTGCAGAACTACAAAGAGACAGTTTAGAAATGGATCCCAAAACATTTGAAAGGAGATCCAGCGACATGGATAGTCGATAGACTAAGTTAATGAAAGCAAGAATCTCCTGCTAATAGCGCCGCAGATTAGGACAGCTCCACAGCATATGCACTGTCTGCGTGATCATGTAGAGTCTGCCTGGAGGCCAATATCATACATTAAAAAAAAAGGGGGGGGTGTTAAAACTCTATTCACTAGATAAATATGAAATCTGTGTCTGTGTGCAAAGCTTAAAGGGGTTGTGGAAAAAAATAACACCCCTCACCTCTGCCAATCAGTTGTTCTCCAGTAGCTCGAGCACTAGATCTACAGAGCGCCATCCATTCTGTAATGGACATTGCTGGTTACTATAATGCTGCACCTGTTAAAGTAAATGCCAGCAGGGCTGCAGTACCAGATCCATCTTCAACAGAACGGATGGAGCTGTATAATTCGGACGGCATTGGAGGTACTGCAGAACGGTTGATCGGGAACCTGTCAATCTGATATTGATGACCTATCCTGAGCATAGCTCGTCAATATTAATTCCTGGATAAACCCTTTAATATTTTTTTCAAGTAAAAAAATATTAAAGGGGCTTGAGGTAAAATAAAGTAGAGGCGGTTAAACCTCATTGGCCATTAATAATGGAAAGTTCATCATTAAACGTATTTTTGGGGTTATGTACCGTAGGTTAAAATTGCTTTCAGACCATGCTAAGCCTTTTCATCAGGTAGCACAAGTTCCATCAGAAGTGACCTTTAATATTTGCTTATGTGTTGGTTTTTGTCATCTTTACTATCTTATATTTGTTTTTTCTTATCTTTCTCTTCTTGGAGCTTTGTACATTACTTTTGTAAAAAAAAAAAAAAAATTGACTGGAAGGATTTACAGGGGCTCATCATAGTAGAGCCTGAAGTTTAGTAACCTGGGTCAGCCATTTGTTCAGTGCTTCACACATCAGCATATCACCACGCACTTCTCCTTGCTGTCCATACATCATCTGGTCTATTTATCACTCTTAATTTCTTTCTCTGTATCTCCCTTGTCTTGATGTCAGCCCATATGAAGAGTTACTCCCAGCCCTATAGGCAGGGTGAGTATATGTCTTCTGTTGACCTCTTCTCTGTCACTTTAAACCTGTGTGGTAAATTACAGACACACAGGGCATTTTGCTTCCAGTATCAAGGTGGCTTTTGCATGATTACAAATGGGAGAGACTTTGTAGTGGCCATAAGTCTCATGGTGTTTTTTCCTTTTTCTTTTTGCTGGCTATTGGTCTTGTGCTTTGTGGTGTGGAGCTTGAGGCATTAACAGTGGTGCTGGTGCAGATAGCAAATGAGAAAATGTTGTTTTATTTTAATCCTGAAATAAAAAAAAAGTTGCTGCTACTAGCTTGTCCTCTGCCAGCTCAGTTCATGCATAATTGACTTACTGTAAGTGCATACTCTACCCGCTCAGTTCATGCTCAGTTGACATACTGTAGCATGTGTTTTACTGGCTCAGTTCATGCTCAGTTGACATACTGTAGCATGTGTTCTACCGGCTCAGTTTATACTAAGTTGACATACTGTAGCGTGTGCTCTACCGTCTCAGTGGACTTACTGTATGTAGCCCAGTCTTTGTTCAGTTGAGACAGCGTGTGCTCTGCCAGCTAAACACAACACCAACCCTAAGGCGATGTGGAGACTGACCCCAATTGGTGTTGATACTGTCCCTAAATGGTGTGCATTATATCAGAATGATATACAACTTTTTATTTTTTTTTATGTTATAATGACTTTGATGAAATCTGCCATCTTGTTTTGTAGATAAGAAGCTTGTGGTCAGCATTGAAGGCAGTGTTGAAGAAGCAAAGGCCTTATTTAAACCACCCGAGGATTCTCAAGGTATATAATGTAATATGGATATGTGGTTTTTCAACAGAAGTATTGCTAAGGTCTGTCAACCTAAAAATTGGCCAGACTGTGTGTTTTTTGTTTTTTTAAAGCTGGAAATTTTGACCCTTACCTTTCACCCTTTTGCTACCAGTGCCGTACATGTACGCCGCTGGAGCAATGTGTAAACTTGGCGCCTGCTCACGCGTTCAGTGGGCGTCATGGCCAGCAGGTCTCTCAAGTGAGATCACGGCATCTAAAGTGTAAAAAACCCACTCCTACCGACATCCCCTGCGGCCAATGGGGATGTCGGTAGTTGCTTTGAATGCTCTGAGTCTCGCTGACGAGACTCGCAGCATTCATGCTGCAATTCTTTTTTTGGCCACCATAAGGCCAAACATAAGAAAAGAGCAATTGACAGTAATAAATTAATAAAAAATAAAAAGATTGTTCAAAATTAAATATTTAAAAACAGATTTTATAGGCTCATATATGAGCTTCAAAATCATCACAAATTGTTAAATATATAAAAAGATTTTAAAAATATAAATGTTTAAATCGCCCCTTCCTAATGGAGGAAAAAAGGGTCAATATGGTCAATTTTCTTCATCGCTTCTTTTACCCCCAAAAAATTAATAAAATGTGATTTAAAAAAAGTCACACATACTTCAAAATGGTATCGATAAAAAGTACAGATTGTCCCGCAAAAATTGAGCCCCTATACAGCTCAATAGACATAACTATAAAAAAAGTTATGGGGGTCAGAATATGCCGATGTAAAAAACAAAAAAAAGTTTACATTTATTTTTACACTATTTAGACCTAAAACCCCTATACATATGGGGTATTGTTGTAATCGAACTGACCCAGAGAATGAAGGGCATGGGTCAGTTGTGCTGCAGACGAAACACTGTGGTAACAAAACCTGTAAAACGGTGGAGGAATTGCGTTTTTTTTTTTTTTTTGTTTTTTTTTTACAATTCCATCCCATTTGAATTTTTTTTAACGCTTCCCACTATATTGTATGCCATAAATAATGGTGGCATTAGAAAGTACAACTTGTCCAGCAAAAAAAAAGGCCTCATACAGCTAAATATAAAAAGGTATGGCTCAAGGAAGATAGGGAAGAAAAATGAAAACACAAACGAAAAAACCTCCAATATCCTAAGGGTCAAAGGAATGGTATCTCGAGTTTTTGGCCCCAAGTATAAAATATCTTTCAGTTTAAGGGTACTTTCACACTTGCGTTAAACTTTTCCGGTATTGAGTTCCATCCTAGGGGCTCAATACCGGAAAATAACTGATCAGTTTTATCCTAATGCATTCTGAATGGAGAGCAATCCGTTAAGTATGCATCAGGATGTCTTCAGTTCAGTCACTGTAAGTTTTTTTTGGATGGAGAAAATACCGCAGCATGCTGCGGTAGTTTCTCCGTCCAAAATTCTGGAACACATTTCGGATCCTACATTATTTTCCATTTGAAATGCATTAATGCCTGATCCGGCCCCAAGTGTTCCTGAAAAACTGATTTGGTTTTGCGGTCTGTGCATGTGCAGACCTTTGAATATGTGATAAAGATAAATACCGGATTTGTTTTTCCGGATGACAACCAGAGAGACGGATCTGGTATTGCAATGCATTTGTGAGACTGATCCGGATCCGTTTACAAATGATAGCCATTTGCATACAGTTTGCCGGATCCGGCGACAGAACTGCCTGTTGGAATCCAACAACGCAAGTGTGAAAGTACCCTGACAGTAAATATGAAACTGACAGGGCATCATCTCGTGTGTATGATCTGGTATTTAAAAGGCGACTGGTAAAGTAGCCTCCTCTATGTCATTTAGATTATCACAGCTGTTTGTTTCATAGAGCATTTTATGCCCCTGCTTTCACTTGAATGGGGCTAAGCCGGGCCGAGGCCACATGACTCATGATCGTGACATCACTGGCCTACAATAAGCAGCAAGAAGGCAGCGATGCTCACGGGTGTCAGACACCCCCCCCCCCCCTCCCCCCCCCCCGATCAGATGCTGATAACCTATCCAGAGTAGGGTCATCAGTTACAAAACATCGGATAATCCCTTTAAAGGAGTTGTCTTTCCATATATATTGATGACCTATCGTCAGAATAGGTCATGAATATCAGATCGGCGGGGGTCCAACACCTGGTACCCCCGCTGATCATCTGTTTGAAGGGGAGGCAGCGCTCCATGTGAGCACCGCTTTCTCTTTATTACACTGCCCGTCACCTCAGAAGTGCAGTGTAATGACAAGCACTCGCTCCATTCACTTGAATGGAGCGAGTACGTGTAATTAGACGACGACGCGTGGAGTGCAGCCTCCTCTTTAAACAGCTGATCCGCGGGTGTCGATAGATCATCAGTTTATATGGCAGGACAACCCCTTTAACCAAAAACTTCCCCAATGTTCCCTTAATTAATTATATTTCCATTGATATGAGATATGTTGCCATGGAGTCCCAGCCTTAATTATATGGTTAATGTAGAGAAATTCTGTAAATAAAATCACTGATTTCTTGTGCAGTTCTTCAAACATGTCTTAACCACCTCCCGACCGCCGTACGCGTATATGCGTCCGGGAGGTGGTTGCTTTACTCCTCCTGGACGCATATACGCGTCTTCTCGCGAGACGCGAGATTCCCTGTGAAGGCGCGCGCGCTCACAGGAACAGAAGGTAAGCGAGTGGATCTCCAGCCTGCCAGCGGCGATCGCTCGCTGGCAGGCTGGAGATCCGAATTTTTTAACCCCTAACAGGTATATTAGACGCTGTTTTCATAACAGCGTCTAATATACCTCCTACCTGGTCCTCTGGTGGTCCCTTTTGTTAGGATCGACCACCAGAGGACTCAGGTAGGTCAGTACAGTCCCACCAAACACCACACTACACTACACCCCCCCCCCCCCCCCGTCACTTATTAACCCCTTATAAACCCCTGATCACCCCATATAAACTCCCTGATCACCCCCCTGTCATTGATCACCGCCCTGTCATTGATCACCCCCCTGTCAGGCTCCGTTCAGACGTCCGCATGATTTTTACGGATCCGATCCATGTATCCATGGATCCGTAAAAATCATGCGGACGTCTGAATGGAGCCTTACAGGGGGGTGATCAATGACAGGCGGGTGATCACCCATATACACTCCCTGATCACCCCCTGTCATTGATCACCGCCCTGTCAGGCTCCATTCAGACGTCCGCATGATTTTTACGGATCCGATCCATGGATCCGTAAAAATCATGCGGACGTCTGAATGGAGCCTTACAGGGGGGTGATCAATGACAGGCGGGTGATCACCCATATACACTCCCTGATCACCCCCCTGTCATTGATCACCCCCCTGTCAGGCTCCATTCAGACGTCCGCATGATTTTTACGGATCCGATCCATGTATCCATGGATCCGTAAAAATCATTCGGACGTCTGAATGGAGCCTTACAGGGGGGGTGATCAGTGACAGGGGGGTGATCACCCTGATTACCCTGATCACCCCCTGTCATTGATAACCCCCCTGTAAGGCTCCATTCAGACGTCCGCATGCGTTCTGTGGATCCGATCCATGTATCCATGGATCCGTAAAAAATCATGCGGATGTCTGAATGGAGCCTTACAGGGGGGGTGATCAGTGACAGGGGGGTGATCACCCTGATTACCCTGATCACCCCCTGTCATTGATAACCCCCCTGTAAGGCTCCATTCAGACGTCCGCATGCGTTCTGTGGATCCGATCCATGTATCCATGGATCCGTAAAAAATCATGCGGATGTCTGAATGGAGCCTTACAGGGGGGGTGATCAGTGACAGGGGGGTGATCACCCTGATTACCCTGATCACCCCCTGTCATTGATAACCCCCCTGTAAGGCTCCATTCAGACGTCCGCATGCGTTCTGTGGATCCGATCCATGGATCCGTAAAAAATCATGCGGATGTCTGAATGGAGCCTTACAGGGGGGGTGATCAGTGACAGGGGGGTGATTACCCTGATCACCCCCTGTCATTGATAACCCCCCTGTAAGGCTCCATTCAGACGTCCGCATGCGTTCTGTGGATCCGATCCATGTATCCATGGATCCGTAAAAATCATGCGGACGTCTGAATGGAGCCTTACAGGGGGGGTGATCAATGACAGGGGGGTGATCAGGGAGTCTATATGGGTGATCACCCCCCTGTCATTGATCACCCCCCTGTCATTGATCACTCCCCCCCTGGTAAGGCTCCATTCAGCCATTTTTTTTGGCACAAGTTAGCGGACATTTTTTGTTTGTTTTTGTTTTTTCTTACAAAGTCTCATATTCCACTAACTTGTGTCAAAAAATAAAATCTCACATGGACGCACCATACCCCTCACGGAATCCAAATGCGTAAACATTTTTAGACATTTATATTCCAGACTTCTCACGCTTTAGGGCCCCTAAAAAGCCAGGGCAGTATAAATACCCCACATGTGACCCCATTTCGGAAAGAAGACACCCCAAGGTATTCCGTGAGGGGCATATTGAGTCCATGAAAGATTGAAATTTTTGTCCTAAGTTAGCGGAAAGTGAGACTTTGTGAGAAAAAAAACAAAAAAAATTAATATCCGCTAACTTATGCAAAAAAAAAAAAAATTCTAGGAACTCGCCATGCCCCTCATTGAATACCTCGGGGTGTCTTCTTTCCAAAGTGGGGTCACATGTGGGGTATTTATACTGCCCTGGCTTTTTAGGGGCCCGAAAGTGTGAGAAGTCTGGGATCCAAATGTCTAAAAATGCCCTCCTAAAAGGAATTTGGGCCCCTTTGCGCATCTAGGCTGCAAAAAAGTGTCACACATGTGGTATCGCCGTACTCAGGAGAAGTTGGGGAATGTGTTTTGGGGTGTCATTTTACATATACCCATGCTGGGTGAGAAAAATATCTTGGTCAAATGCCAACTTTGTATAAAAAAATGGGAAAAGTTGTCTTTTGCCAAGATATTTCTCTCACCCAGCATGGGTATATGTAAAATGACCCCCCAAAACACATTGCCCAACTTCTCCTGAGTACGGCGATACCAGATGTGTGACACTTTTTTGCAGCCAAGGTGGGCAAAGGGGCACCTTTCGGATTTCGCAGGCCATTTTTTACACATTTTGATTTCAAGGTACTTCTTACACATTTGGGCCCCTAAATTGCCAGGGCAGTATAACTACGCCACAAGTGACCCCATTTTGGAAAGAAGACACCCCAAGGTATTCCGTGGGGGGCACGGCGAGTTCCTAGAATTTTTTATTTTTTGTCACAATTTAGCGGAAAATGATGATTTTTCATTTTTTTTCTTTTTTCCTTACAAAGTCTCATATTCCACTAACTTGCGACAAAAAATAAAAAATTCTAGGAACTCGCCATGCCCCTCACGGAATACCTTGGGGTGTCTTCTTTCCAAAATGGGGTCACTTGTGGCGTAGTTATACTGCCCTGGCAATTTAGGGGCCCAAATGTGTGAGAAGAACTTTGCAATCAAAATGTGTAAAAAATGCCCTGCAAAATCCGAAAGGTGCACTTTGGAATATGTGCCCCTTTGCCCACCTTGGCAGCAAAAAAGTGTGACACATCTGGTATCGCCGTACTCAGGAGAAGTTGGGGAATGTGTTTTGGGGTGTCATTTTACATATACCCATGCTGGGTGAGAAAAATATCTTGGTCAAATGCCAACTTTGTATAAAAAAAATGGGAAAAGTTGTCTTTTGCCAAGATATTTCTCTCACCCAGCATGGGTATATGTAAAATGACACCCCAAAACACATTCCCCAACTTCTCCTGAGTACGGCGATACCACATGTGTGACACTTTTTTGCTGCCAAGGTGGGCAAAGGGGCACATATTCCAAAGTGCACCTTTCGGATTTCACCGGTCATTTCTTACACATTTTGATTGCAAAGTTCTTCTCACACATTTGGGCCCCTAAATTGCCAGGGCAGTATAACTACGCCACAAGTGACCCCATTTTGGAAAGAAGACACCCCAAGGTATTCTGTGAGGGGCATGGTGAGTTCCTAGAATTTTTTATTTTTTGTCGCAAGTTAGTGGAATATGAGACTTTGTAAGAAAAAAATAAAAATAAAAAATCATCATCATTTCTCGCTAGTATCATTGGGGGACACAGACCGTGGGTATAGCTGCTTGCTGCCACTAGGAGGCGACACTAGGCTAAGAAGTGATAACTCCTCCCCCGCAGGCTATACCCCCTCCAGCCTTGTGAGAGCATATCAGTTTTTAGCTTAGTGTCGTAGGAGGCAGACCTCCCTGCTTTTGCAGGGCGGCTTACTTTTATTATTTTATCTTTTTCCTCTTTTAGGTTGGGGAAACAGAGTCGCCTAGCCACTCTGTCTACCCCGGGAGCAAGGCCGGTGTCGGAATCCCTCACCGCTCGCCCTCCCCAAGAAACGAAAGTGGACCAGGGCAGCCCAGCTCCCCTGCTTCCCGCCAGCCAAGGGGGTCACCTGAATCCGGCGAGACCCTCCGCCATTCCAGTCTCCTGCCACTTCGTGTGCCAGCGGCTGAAGAGGTGACCCTGCTGGTACTCTGAGAAAGGGTGAAGAGAAGAGGATGAAGATGGGGTGAGTAGTCCGTATTGGGTAAGTACCTCGGCCCTTCCCCTCCCCCTTCTCCCTTCCCCCCCCGGTCACCTCATCATAAGATGGAGGACCTTTTTCCTCAGGTGGGCCATTCATGGTGAGGGCCCCACATTACCTCAGGCCCAATGTAGGTTTGGGCTTCTGTCCATACGGGGGGCCTGGGTTCTCCTCAGATTCTGGTCCAGTTGTACGGCCTGCGGGGTGAGCTCCCGCGGCCGATGTTCAGCCAGGGCACTTGCAGAGCGCCGCTCCGGTCACTCCACTCCCGGCCGGCTATTCGTTTGGCCGGCGCCAAAAATTTAGCCCCCGGCTCCTCTTCGGGCCTACCGGGATTCAGCCCGTGCAGTTGTTTTAGCGGCACGGGATGGGTTCCCGCAGCGAGAGTGGACACTCCCCCTCCAAATCAGTGGGCAGACATCGGCGGTTGCCCTTCAGGCCCCGCTGTGGTAACCGACCGGCAGTACCGCCCGGTCGGCTGTGCGCCGAACTTTATGTCCCGGCTTTTGCGGCCTACTAGGCCGCAACTTTCATTCCAGTTATGGAGGGGGCGGGTTCGTCCTTTTGGCGCGGATTCTCCCCGACTAGCTGTCGCTCCTCCCCCAGGTGCCCCGCTGAGCTCCGCATCTGGTCCTCTGAGCTGGGTTAACCCTTTGTGGCAAGTCGTTTGTTTGCAGCCGGCACTGCATTATCTGAGTGTCCCCTTTCTGCATGCCAATTACCTTAGATTAGGAAGTTAACCCTAACCCCTTCCTGCCGGCATGTCCACCCTGGTGGTGGGGTATGGGGCTGGGCCCATGTCCTATCTGGACAGGGCAGGATTGCTCACAGTTTCCTAATCCGCCCTCCGGGGCTGTTTAGTTGAGAATGCACACATGAAGAATTCCCAGACCACCTTCTGGGTCGTCTGGTGCATAGGCCACCACAGGTGAAATCCAGGGGAGCACATCTGAGGGATTCCCAATCCGCCATACGGGCCGTTTGGTTGATAATGCTCCACCTGCACAAATACAGGGGAGCACATCTGAAGGATTCCCAATCCGCCCGCTGAGGCCGTTTGGTTGATAATGCTCCACCTGCACAAATGCAGGGGAGCACATCTGCAGGATTCCCAATCCGCCCGTTGGGCTGTTTGGTTGATATTACTCCACCTGCACACATACAGGGGAGCACATCTGGAGGATTCCCAATCCGCCCGCTGGGGCAGTTTGGTTGATAATACTCCACCTACAAAAATACAGGGGAGCGCATCTGAAGGATTCCCAATCCGCCCTACGGGGTCGTTTGGTTGATTAATGCTCCACCTGCACAAATCCAGGGGAGCACATCTGAGGATTCCCAATCCGCCCGCTGAGGCCGTTGGTTGATAATACTCCACCTGCACGGATCCGGGGGAGCACATCTGAAGGATTCCCAATCCGCCCTACGGGGCCGTTTGGTTGATAATGCTCCACCTGCACGGATCCGGGGGGAACACAGATGCAGGATTCCCAATCCGCCCTACGGGGCCGTTTGGTTGATAATGCTCCACCTGCACAAGCCAGGGGAACACAGCTGCTGGATTCCCAATCCACCCTCTTGGGTCATTTGGTTGTTAATCCACATGCGCAATCCAATGGAGGACCTCTGGCAGTTCCCAATCCACCCTCCTGGATTGTGGGTCGATTGAGTACCGCCCACACAATCCTGTGAGCGGTCAGGTAGGGATGCCGATTCCACCTCCTGGGTGTTTTGATGGTTATATCACCGCTGTCACAGCCTGCAACTGCCATGGCTGGATGCTAAGAGGTAGAGCTGCGCACGAGCAGGACATTCCTCCTCGGTCTCCTCCGCACCTCCATCCTTCCTCATTAGGGTGATATTCAGAACCCTCCCTTCTGACAGGGGTTGGTTCTGAGGGAACAGGGAACAGTTCTGCGGACTCTGATATGGACCTTCTAGACTGCATCCATGCTACCGGCAGTACTGATTGTCTGCATTGCCCCTTCCTTAGGCGGCATTTGCTTTGCTACTGGATACAGTACTTACCCTTTGTATTCCCTCCTTCCACAGGTGGACTGACGGCACTTGCACTGGTCAGTGCCAGCCATTTGCGTCTCCCCTTTCGGTTGTTGACGGATTGCTGTTCCACTGGGTACAGTACTGGCGTTATGCATTAGCCTCTCTTATAGGAGGCGTTATGGCTTTATCGCGGGTGGCAATGTTTGCTGTAAGTATTACCACCTTGCTTAGGTGGAGGAATTCTCTACCCACCGGGAACGGGACTATTCGTATGCATTATCCTCTTCGATAGGGGTGTAATTCTCTGCCATAGGGGTCAATTCCTACTGGGTGCATTACCCCCTGCCATAGGTTAGGTACTGGCGCTAACCTCAGGATACAGTACTCCCTATATATTTTTCTCCCCTTCATAGGTGGAGTGGTTGCACTTCCATTGAGGGTAGTGCTTACAGTACGCGTTACCCCCTCCAGGGAGGGGGTTATTACACTACCGTTGGATGCGGTTCTGTTTATCTCCCTACCTTCCTTCCTTGACGGAGGGTTGCGCTACCACTGAATACTATTCAACAGTCGTGGCATTACCCCCTTCTACATCTAACGGGAAATCACTGAGCATCTATGCATGCTTTAATTCAACTAAGCCTCCGCACTACATGCCGTGGCTTCCTTCACGGGTGGGCCGCGGCAACAGTCGTTGCCATTGGTGCCTGGTACTCTTCATCTAGAGGTATATGGATACTGGGACTGCTCCCATACTGTATCCTCCCGTCTCTTCTGGTACTGGTGGTTGGCGCAGATAGGTCGTTCCTTGTTCTCTTAAGGGAGTCGCTCAGCAGCTCTTCAGGTGCCCTAGATTCCCATCCCTATGGGCCTCCACCGTTCAGGTCGGTCAGAACTTGGTCCTCTACAGCGTGTGGGTGCACGCCATTATACAAATGTTGGGATTACGACCCAGCGAGCCCAAGGTTGCACTGACTCCGTATTCTGGGCCACCACTCTTCCTCATTAGGTGAGGGTGTTTTGCTGGCATTCTGCATTGACTACTACAGCGTGTTCTCTAAGTCAGGATGGCCGAGTGGTCTAATGTGCCAGACTCGAGTTAATCTCTTCCGTGTATGGGTGTTCGGGTCTCCAAATGGAGGCGTGGGTTCAGATCCCACTTCTGACAAAAAAAAAAAAAAAAAAAGCAAGGGTAGTTCTCACAAGGGCCGGAGATCGAACTCATGGCAGTGGGTCAGCCCCCTCAGATAGGGGTTCTACCCTGACACTGCTTCGGCGGTTGCTCTGGTTTTGCCCCCTTTTTAGATGGAATGCCTCAGAATGGCTCTGGTTGACTGAGTTAGCTTGGTTCCATGCTACTTCTGGGTGTCCTTAGGCCTCTCCCTCAGTTTTACGCTGGGAGGAGCAGGCGGTAGCTATTACTGTACAAAGGGTATTTGCATCTCCACTACATGCTAGGGTTCCTACTGAACATTCCTATTGCACAGTTCCTTCGTCAGACGGCGGTTTCTTCCGACTCTGGGATTGGTATCCTGTACGGTGTGGCATCCTCCTCAGCGGGAGTGTGGCCTTTGCGTTACTCTGGCAGCTTCCTTTGTATGGGCTCCTCCTCAAGGGTGTATTTCATTACCAAGAGATCTGTACAGTGCCAGTCCCTGATGGCAATGGGCTTGCCCTGACCTCTCAGTGGTCTTCATTACTGTTAACTGTCCGTTGCTCTGACGACTATTGTTCTTGTGTCGTCAACTCGGGTTTTGCATTGGCGTCAGTGCCATAGCTATCAGCACCTTACTTGGGCGCGCTCGACTGGGTAGCTTAGTCCCTGTGGCACTCGTCTACCACTACGGTGATACTGTCCGTCAGATATGTTTACTTAGTCCCTGTGGCACTCGTCTACCACTACAGTGATTCCTTCCTTCAGTTATGGTTACTTCTGTGTCACATCAAGCGATGGTGGTCATTCCTTTCACTGCTCCTTCCGGGGGTGGACTACGGTCCCCCCAAGCCAGGCTGAGCGGGTGACTGTCACACCTTGTCACCACTGGTAGGGATTTCGTTCCTTGAACGGAACACCCCTATTTTTCTTCCTGTCCTTCCTCTAGCTGGACTGCTGACCACCTTTTCCCTTCGGTCTCCTCGACCGGTGGCAATGGGTTGTATAGCGATGGAATCTGGGATCTATTTTTTTCCACGGAGAGTATTCTCTTATCTTGGTCTCTGCCCGGAAGTCAATATGTCAATTATGGTTTTTTTTCCATTACCGGTTTCTTTTAACCAGAGGAGGATCCTGCGAACCTGGATTTTGGTTCCGCTCCCACAGTTGTGGTCTACAACCGGCTTCGCCCCGACGATCGGTAGATCGCTGGGGGCGTTTCAGGAACAAACAAGCCCCCCCTCTGGGACTTCTTCTTCTTCTTTTTGTACGTCCATTTGTCCTTTGTCATTTGCATCAGGCAGTGCTCCGCCAGAATTTTCTTTCTGGCGGAAGGTCACCGCTTTTCGGGTCTTCTCGGACATGGTTTTTCTGCCTGATTTTCTTGGAGGTCCTTGTCATAGCTGGCGTCTTCCAACGGGATGCTTTTTTTCCTGGGATGTCTGCCTGTCGGTTGCTTCCTAGCGGAGTGATGGCCTGCCATCCAGCGGTCGTCATTTCTCGGGTTCATCTACTCCAGACATCGCTTCTAGAGGGCAGCGTCTTGGTTTTCCGGCAAGTTCACCGAGTTTTTCGGGGGTCTTTTCTAGCCATCATCTGTTGCTGCTCCAGGCAGCAAGATCTTGCAGGCGGCAGCGGATGCCGCATCCTCGAGGGCGTTTTTTCTCCAGGGGCGTGTGGTTTTTTCCCTCCCCGTGGACTGCTTTAGGACGTCCCACGGTCTGTGTCCCCCAATGATACTAGCGAGAAAACGAGATTTTTGTGAACTCACCTGTAAAATCTCTTTCTCGCGTAGTTCATTGGGGGACACAGCTCCCACCCAGTGTTCTGTTTGCCGCACATATTGGCGTTTGGTGGGCCAGTATGGTCCTCAGTTCTGGTGCATTCCGACTGATGTTTGTCAGTTGTAGGTTGTGTACTGTATTTTCATTATTGATTTTTTTCTCCTACTCCTATTGCTTGGGCACAAACTGATATGCTCTCTCCAGGCTGGAGGGGGTATAGCCTGCGGGGGAGGAGTTATCACTTCTTAGCCTAGTGTCGCCTCCTAGTGGCAGCAAGCAGCTATACCCACGGTCTGTGTCCCCCAATGAACTACGCGAGAAAGAGATTTTACAGGTGAGTTCACAAAAATCTCGTTTTTCCGCTAACTTGTGACAAAAAATAAAAAGTTCAGTGGCCCTTCTTAGTGCAGGTCCTGCAGTTTTTTGGATTTGGTCCTGGGTTCATCAAGTGGATCAATCTACTATATAGTTCCCCATCTGCGAACATCATGATTAATGGATCCTTATCACCCACGTTTAGGCTATACAGAGGTACCAGGCAGGGGTGCCCCCTATCTCCTCTGTTATTCGCGGTGGCCATCGAACATCTGGCGCTGAGAATTCGTCAGGATGCGGTCTATAGAGGTGTGGGGTTGGGAGGCAGGGAGGACAGGCTGGGTTTATATGCTGACGATCTTATTCTGTACATGGATTCCGTAGAGTACACTTTACCGAGAGCAATATCCATTATTGAGCAGTTTGGTGCATTCTCCGGACTATGTATTAACTGGGCCAAGTCGGCCATTATGCCTTTGTGGACCTCAGCCTGGCCAGCAGTGTATCAGAATCTCTTAGTAGTGGACAGGTTTAAATATCTAGGAGTGATTATTACTAAAGTCCCGGAGTCCTCTCATTTGTTGAACATAGTCCCTCTGGTGGCATACTTCATGGATAGGTTTAAATCCTGGAATACTTTACCACTGTCCACGATGGGCCGGGTAAACTTAATCAAAATGGTTCTTCAACCCAAAGCCTTATACCTGTTAGAACACGCTTGTACACCTGTCCCACGAGTATTCTTTGATAAGCTACACTCCCTTATGGCGACATTTATCTGGGGTAGGAACAGGAGAAAATTAGCCGTCAGGTCTCTACAGAGGAGTTGGGATCAGGGTGGAGCAGCTCTGCCAGACTTGCATCTATATTTCCTTGCTGGTCAGTTGCGATATCTGGTGCCATGGGTGACCCGGGACGTACTTCCTAGCTCTGAATACTATTTGCGGGAATATTTGCAGCTTCCCACCCTGTGGCCTGTACTCGAGGGCCGATCTTCTGTGTCAGGCTCGCTCCTACCGATACATAAATTGGCGCACCAGGTATGGGGGGCTGCAAAGTTGCAGCAATATAAGGACCTGCCGGAGGATATACCATTGTGGAACAACCCGATGTTTCCGCACCTGATGCAGAGTGAATGGGAGGTGATTTGGAGAGGATATGGGGTGTGCTGTTTGAAAGATCTATATGAAAAGGGTATACTGTTCTCCTTCTCACAGTTGCAGACCAAAGCGGGTGTTTTGAGGTCACACTTTTTCAGATATCTCCAATTGAGACATGCCCTCCAAGCTCAGTTGAAGGATCTGAATAGGCCGGTGTCAGTTTATCCCCTGATAGGGGTCTTTAGGACCCAAGGCCCAAAGGGATTGATTTCAGCCATTTACACACACCTGCTTGGCCTCAAAATTTCGGCTTCTCCTTTAGGCGCGGAATGTAAATGGAGAGGGAATATTCCTACTTTGACGGATGGGGAATGGGGAGAGGCTCTGGAGGCTCCGGTGGCTGTATCCCCATCTCTCAATAACAGATTGACACAGCTCTTCATTTTAAATAGATGTTATTTAACCCCAACCAGGCTTTTTAAAATGGGTAGGAGGCAGAACACGGAGTGCCATAGGTGCCACCTGGCAAATGCGGACTTCTGGCATCTAATATGGGAGTGTTGTCACATACAGCGGTTTTGGAAAGGAGTGGTGGATGTGGTCTCATCCCTGATTCCGGACTCACTAATTGTTTGTCCTAAATCTTGCCTTTTGGGTATAGTAGAAGATGAGTCACGACCACGTTACACTCTTACCCTCATTAGGGAAACCCTATTTATGGCCAGGAAAGCCATTGCGGTTAGATGGATGGCGGACAGACCTCCTACGGTTGGACAATGGAAGACCTTGGTCAATAGCATTATTCCCTTTGAGAGGATTATGTACTCCCGTAGGGGTTGCCCTCAAAAATTCGAGAAAATATGGGGTCCATGGTGTGCTTCCCATCTGACTGCTACGACGGCCCATCTGCATTCAATGGATTGAGGGTGTTCTCGCCTGAATGAGAGACATCAGGCTCTGTTGAAAAGTTTCACTTGCATGCCGTAAAGTATGATATGACCTGTAATGCATGGCCTAATGACGTCAGACAAATGATGTTTCGTGGATACAGAATACTGTTTATTGCTCTTTGTAATGACAAGAATTACATGCTATGGCAATTTTATCTATGCAACACTGTACGACTCTTTTCAATGTACGGATCCTTGAATGTACTGTTACATAACTTGCTTATCATTTTCCAATAAAGCGAGTTTAAAAAAATAATAAAAAGTTCTATGAACTCACTATGCCCATCAGCGAATACCTTAGGGTGTCTACTTTCCGAAATGGGGTCATTTGTGGGGTTTTTCTACTGTTTGGGCATTGTAGAACCTCAGGAAACATGACAGGTGCTCAGAAAATCAGAGCCGTTTCAAAAAGCGGAAATTCACATTTTTGTACCATAGTTTGTAAATGCTATAACTTTTACTCAAACCATTTTTTTTTTGCCCCAACATTTTTTTTTAATCAAAGACATGTAGAACTATAAATTTAGCGAAAAATTTATATATGGATGTAGTTTTTTTTGCAAAATTTCACAGCTGAAAGTGAAAAATGTCATTTTTTTGCAAAAAAATCGTTACATTTTGATTAATAACAAAAAAAGTAAAAATGTCAGCAGCAATAAAATACCACCAAATGAAAGCTCCATTAGTAAGAAGAAAAGGAGGTAAAATTCATTTGGGTGGTAAGTTGCATGACCGAGCGATAAACGGTGAAAGGAGTGTAGTGCCGAAGTGTAAAAAGTGGCCTGGTCATGAAGGGGGTTTCACCTAGCGGGGCTGAAGTGGTTAACATGAATATGATTTAACATTGCTCCGTTCTATCTTCTTTTAGATGATGAAAGTGATTCTGATGCAGAGGAGGAGCAAACTACAGTAAGGATTTTTTCAATGATATATGTTAACCTGTAGGATTTCATTTAACAATTATAAAAAAAAATTGTTGTCATGTACAGATTCCTACCCAGTCATTCTTGATCTTGCAGGATATATTTAGTTAGAGTAGCTAAGGTTTGAGTTTGTTTTTAATACAGCGTAGAGACAGCGATTGTTAAAATTTTTGTAATATATTGTATTAGGGAAAGATGTTTCATTGTACTAGAAAACAGGATGTCACATAGGAAGGATGATCGGCAGTGATAGTTTGGGGCACATGTACATAGGGACTGGGGTAGTGACGAGGCAGGCTGAAAGCCTCTGTGTGTGCACACCTGTGACTACAGCACATAGTAGAACGCTGAAGACTTTCCTTAGCAATGCTCAGTTAGAGCTTTGCTAAGAGGACTTTTCCCACCCTGTTTTCTATTATAAATAAACATCTTTCCCTAATTAAAGCGGTTATCCATGACTATAAAATGCCTTCCATGTGCCAATGGCTCCATGTCCAACCATATGTATTTAGGCTAGACGTGGCCCAAAAGCTTCCTTTGAATTGTACAGTTCTCCCCAATGAACTTATCCTTTCATTCAGCACAGTGGCCCATTGGTTAGCATTGGTACCTTGCAGTCTTAGGTTTAAATGACCATGGACATCATCTGCATGGAATCTGTATGTTCTCCTAGTTGGCATAGGTTTCTCCGGGTACTCTGTGTTTCTCCCACACTCCAATGAAATACTGATTGTGAGCTCCATTGGGGACAGCGAGCGCTGTAAAACGCTGTGGAATATAGAAGCACTATGTAAGTGAGTAACATATATGAATGTAATTACATTACATCAAGACATATAAAGTTGTATTCAATTCTAGTAAGTTTTTTTTTTTGTCAGCGAGAGTGTGTGTGTATACCCTTAGTATTACACACTTAAAATGGCTTAAAGCCTCATTGTGTTCTGCTGAAACTTAGCAGTTGAATAAAAAGCATGTCCACAATCTTTTCACCCATCTTGGAGTACCATATATATATAATCTCACTTTTTTTTCTTATAGAAACGTCGGCGTCCAACACTTGGGGTGCAGCTAGATGATAAAAGGAAGGAGATATTAAAGAGGCACCCACTGTGTGTTTCCCTCATAGTAAAATGCAAAGGTAATTTAGCAGTGGCCTGTGTATGACAGTAGGATAAGTGTTTGTTGGTAAGAAGTATTAATTATAACAGTGTTCATTCCATTTGGTCTCTTCTGAATTACAGATAACAGCTCTTTAAATCTTACTTGCTACTTCCTTATGAACCTCAATATCCTTACTGTGAAGGCAAAAGTCTTTCCAGCGTCTGAACTGGCAAGCTCCATCAATGCTGGGTAAGTGAAGAAAATAAAAATCCCATAGAATACAGATTTATTTTTATTTTGTAATCTTTTTCACTTTCTGTCTTTTTTTTTTCCTTAACCTAGTGAGCTACTGAACCCTGACACAGTTCTCAGCTGCCTCTACCCCGGAGATGATGGAAAGAAAACTCCCAACCCAGCTAACCAGTATCAGTTTGATAAAGTGGGGTGAGTTATACTTAAGTACTTAAAGGGACATGTCAGTATATAGGGTATCTCTGGTTAAACAAGACATGTCACCTCCCCTGTCTGCTTTAGTATCTACTTGCATTCCTCATGTAAAAACCGTTCTGAAGCATCTTTGACTCTATATACCATTCCTTCTAGAAGAAATTAATACATTACTAGCAGTTTGCAATGAAGCTCTAGATGGGTGTTACCCATTGGGGTGTGTCCCTGCACAGTCTGACATTATCCAATCAGGGCTGAGAAATCCAAGAGTGTGTGGTGGCTCACCTGTCGTGGCAAATTGATAAGGTGCTCCGTTTAAAAGGTTTCCCTGAAAAGCGCGCCAACACGTGGGACACCAACCTCAGGAGCAGCATCAACATGCCGCCAAACTAATGAAAGGAGTCTGCTGGTGAGAGCACAATACAGGAACCAATACGGTAACTGAGCTACATAGTAGCAAATAGCGCGCTATTGATACAACTTGATAGATACATTGAGCTTGATACCACATACAGGTGAAACTCGAAAAATTAGAATATCGTGCAAAAGTCAATTTATTTTAGTAATGCAAATTAAAAAGAACTGCATTAATGCAGCTTAAAATTAGAATTTTGTGAAAAGGTTCAATGTTCTAGGCTCAAAGTGTCACACTCTAGTCAGATAATTAATCCATATCCCCTGAGCAAAGGGTACCTGAGATTGTGTCTTTGGGGTTTCATAAGCTGTAAGCCATAATCATCCAAATTATAACAAATAAAGGCTTGAAATATCTCGCTTTGCATGTAATGAGTCTCATATGTTAGTTTCATCTTTTAGGCTGCATTACTGAAATAAATGAACTTTGCACGATATTCAAATTTTTCGAGTTTCACATGTATATCCTAATACGAAGGAGTTAGCGTATTTTTCGCCCTATAAGATGCACCTGCCCATAAGACGCACCTAGGTTTTTGAGGAGGAAATTAAGAAAAAAAATATTTTGATTCAAAAGGTGTCCTTTTGAACTAATGGTGGTCTGTTGAGGACACTTATGGGGGGGATCTGTGGGTGACACTGTTATGGGGGGGGGATCTGTGGGTGACACTGTTATGGGGGGGATCTGTGGGTGACACATATATAGCATCTTATGCTATGTATCATCCACAGATCCCCTCCATAACAGTGTCCCTGTAGTGTGAATGACCCCCAATACAGGGGGTGGGTGTCACATCTGGTTTTATAATGACAGCGGGACCCGTGCAGTGACTGTATTCTACTACACTGGCCCCGCTCACTGTATATAATCGTATCTGTTATTGTAGGCATTGTTAATGTGTACAAATTCAGGTTAATCAGCGCCTGTATTACAGTACTTACAAGCGCTCGGTAGCAGAGAGGAAGTAGGTAGCAGAGAGTCACTAAGTCGCGTGCCTGCGCCGCCCATTTCATGAATGCAGCAGGCGGTGTGGGCGCATGACGTAGTGACTCACACTGCCAGCTCCCGGCCTGCCTCCTCTCTGCTACAGAGTGCTTGTAAGTACCGTAATACAGGCGCTGATTACCCAGAATTTGTTTACATTAACAATGCCTACAATTACAGATACGATTATATACAGCGAGCGGAGCCCGTGTAGTTGAATACAGTCACTGCACGGGCCCCGCTGTTATTATAGAAAGCAGATGCCGGCCCCCAGCCCCTCCTCCCTCACAGCTGATACACCCGCGGCATATCATTGAAAATTCAGCAAAATGCAGCATTCGCCTCATAAGACACACTGCTATTTCCCCCCCACTTTTGGGGGGGGGGGGTGCATCTTATAGGGCGAGAAATATGGTAATTCTATACCTTAATCAAGTATCAACCAGAGGGATATACTAATTATTGATTATACAACAACATCACCAGTTTATCCATATTATTTATCTATATTATATACGGTACTCATATTTATTGTATATTCATTTCCATACAACTCATTATTTTTATATATTTTATAATTTACATTATTTTCTCTAATTTTTCTTCATACTTTTCCATTCCTTTTTTATGATATACAGTGGAGATAAAAAGACTACACACCCCTGTTAAAATGTCAAAGATAAATCATTTCAGAACTTTTTCCACCTTTAATGTGTCCTATAAACTGTACAACTCATTTAAAAAACAAACTGAAATCTTTTAGGTAGAGGGAAGAAAAAATATAAAAATAAAATGGTTGCATAAATGTAGAGAAGATTCCAGCTCCACGTGCAATTTCTTTTATTAAGCTTCCATAAAATCAGACATCAACAGCAGACAAAGTATTGTGACGCGTTTCGGGCTGCTTAATCTTTCGCCCTTCATCAAGACATGTACAAACACTAAAAGCTAGGTTATAAAAAACAGCGGTATGACCCTCCCTCCTAGTCAGGGGTGGGAACCACAGACAAAAACTCTTCAGTAGAGAAACCTACTGGATGTTCAATTTAGGAACTTGCACTCTGAATGGGTTAAATAAAAAGTATGATCTAACATATCAGTATAAGTGATTATTTAGGTTTGGATCGCCATTCTCTGTGCTCTTGATCAGGTCGTTCCCCCCACCCCCACCCTCCAGCTATCTCAGGTGGGGATGATTAGCTGACCAGGAGGGAGGGTCATACCGCTGTTTTTTATAACCTAGCTTTTAGTGTTTGTACATGTCTTGATGAAGGGCGAAAGATGAAGTAGCCCGAAACGCGTCACAGTACTTTGTCTGCTGTTGATGTCTGATTTTATGGAAGCTTAATAAAAGAAATTGCACGTGGAGCTGGAATCTTCTCTGTTCTTTGGATTTTTCTGAGGCCGTGTCCGGGTCTGTATTTCCTGTGTCTCCACAGTGTGGGTGAGAGCTGCGGTGGCTGTATACTTTTCTTGGCGATTGCATTAGTATGCACACCCTTAAACTAATACTTTGTTGAAGCACCTTTTGAATTTATTACAGCACTCAGTCTTTTTGGGTGGCACATTTTGACTTGGCAAGATTTGCCCACTCTTCTTTGCAAAAACACCCCAAATCTGTCAGATTGCGAGGGCATCTCCTGTGCACAGCCCTCTTCAGGTCACCCCACAGATTTTTTTTATCAGATTCAGGTCTGGGCTCTGGCTGGGCCATTCCAAAACTTTAATCTTCTTCTGGTGAAGCCATTCCTTTGTTGATTTGGATGGATGCTTTGGGTCGTTGTCATGCTGAAAGATAAAGTTCCTCTTCATGTTCAGCTTTCTAGCAGAAGCCTGAAGGTTTTGTGCCAATATTGACTGGTATTTGGAACTGTTCATAATTCCCTCTAGCTTAACTAAGGCCCCAGTTCCAGCTGAAAAAATACAGCCCCTTGGCATGATGCTGCCACCACCATGCTTCACTGTGGGTATGGTGTTCTTTTGGTGATGTGCAGTGTTTTTGGGCCAAACATCTTTTGGAATTATGGCCAAAAAGTTCAACCTTGGTTTCATCAGACCATAACACCTTTTCCCACATGCTTTTGGGAGACTTCAGAAGTGTTTTTGCAAAATGTAGCCTGGCTTGGATGTTTTTCTTCATAAGAAAAGGCTTTAAGTCTTGCCACTCTACCCCATAGCCCAGACATATGAAGAATACAGGAGATTGTTGTCACATGTACCACACAGCCAATACTTGCCAGATATTCCTGCAGCTCCTTTAATGTTGCTGTTAGGCCTCTTGGTAGCCTCCCAGACCAGTTTTCTTCTCGTCTTTCCATCAATTTTGGAGGGACGTCCAGTTCTTGGTAATGTCACTGTTGTGCCATATTTTCTCCACTTGATGATGTCTGTCTTCACTGTGTTCCATGGTATATCTAATGCCTTGGAAATTCTTTTGTACCCTTCTCCTGACTGATACCTTTTAACAATGAGATCCCTCTGATGCTTTGGAAGCTCTCTCTGGACCATGGCTTTTTCTGTGGGATGCGACTAAGAAAATTTCAGGAAAGACCAACTAGAGCAGCTGAACTTTATTTGGGGTTAATCAGAGGCACTTTAAATGATGGCAGGTGTATGCTGACTCCTATTTAACATGATTTTGAATGTGATTGCTTAATTCTGAACACAGCTACATCTCCAGTTATAAGAGGGTGTGCACAGTGCAACCACATTATTTTCATTTATTTTTATTTTTTATTTTTATTTTTTTCCCTCCACCTAAAAGATTTCAGTTTGTTTTTCAATTGAGTGGTACAGTTTATAGGTCACATTAAAGGTGGAAAAAGTTCTGAAATTATTTATCTTTGGGCTCATGTACACGACAGTATTTTGCGTTCAGTATACTGGCCGTTTTTTTTGTTCAGTATGCGGTCCATATACTGAACCATTAATTTCAATGGTTCAGCAAAAAAAAAAGAAATGTCTGAGTGCATTCCATTTAAGTATTTCTGTACCGTGAAAAGATAGAACATGTCCTATTGTCTGCAAATCACGGTGCTTGGCTCCATTCAAGTCAATGAGTCTGCAAAAAAAACACGGAACGCATACGGAAATGCATCCGTATGTCTTCCATATCCGTTCCGTTTTTGCGGAACCATCTTTTGAAAATGTTTTCCCAGCCCAATTTTTTCTTTGTAATTACTGTATATAGAAAAACAGAAAGGAAACGGAACAACGGATCCGTAAAAAACGGACCGCAAAACACTGAAAAAGCCATACGGTCATATGCATGAGCCCTTTGTCTAATTTTTTTACAGCACAGAAACCTGACATTTTGACAGGGGTGTGTAGACTTTTTATATCCACTGTATACACATTATTTCACAATTTTTTATTTTTTTTCATCACAATCACTGGACACTGAACAATTTTACCCCTTTGGATCAACTCGATAACGATTATATACATTCATCAAATATGGAGCCATTGAACTAAATTGAACCACAAAAGGATATTAATGGACTATTCTGGACCATATACATAACTGTGCTCAATTTTTAATATTTTTTAGAAGTACAAATTTTACATTTTTCAACTTTTTTTTTTTCTTTCTTTTTTACATTTTATATTTTTATATATTATTCTACCATAATAAAATGCATTATTAAGAATTGTAGTGATATGCCTTAATTTATATAAAATTGCGTACAACTAGTTGGTCTGGCAGACAGCCTTTATTTTATTGCACTTATATCTGTGATATTCAGATTTTAGAAGGGGGGGCCACACACAAGAATATATATTACCTTATATCAGGCATCCTCAAACTGTGGCCCTCCAGCTGTTGCAAAACTACAACTCCCAGCATGCCTGAACAGCCTACAGGTATCCGCCTACAGCAGGGCATTGCGGGAGTTGTAGTTTTACAGCTGGAGGGCCGCAGTTTGAGGATGCCTGCCTTATATCATGGTGTACACAGATACTCGATGCAGTTCTGAATGATAGAGTGCCTGTTATATATAATTATCCATTCGGTGTCAGACTGGTTGGGGCACACCCCACACTAGTAACTCCCAGACAGATCTTTATTGCAAACTGCTAGCAAATAATTGTAATTACTTGGAAAATGCAAGTAGTTACTAAAAACAGCCCTGTTAGGAGACGTTACAGATCCTCTGTAAGTGCCAATTAGTTGCAATCGATCAGAGAGCTGCTTCCCTGCTGTTTCCACTACCTACTTCTACAAATTAGGGAGTGAACTCGGTGCATATTCTCTTCTAGGGGTGTGGGCCCTCAAGAAACTCAATCTTATTTTCTGTGTACTCAGGGCACAATGTACTGTATAGAACACCTGGTGAAAGATTTTGGTTAAACAATCTCCCATTTATTTGTCTGGTTAACGCATTGTAGTATCTTGGATCTGAGTGACTATATATCAGAGCTTGGCCATCCCTATCTGTGGGTACAAAGAATGGGAGGACTGCATTTTCCAACAGATCAACCTCAGGTAAAGAATACAGAACTTAATATGTAGCTACATGGCTGTATTGTCTAGCTAGCCGCCGGTGTAAAGACTATCAAGATTATTTCCTATGTCTCCCATAGCCGTCAGTCGTAGCAGACAACACTCTAAGCGCCAGCCACATGGAGAAGACCATTAAGTTATTGAGGTCACGGCTATTGTCTCGTTTATCTCTGCACAAGCAGTTTGCTTCTTTAGGTAAGTGGTCCAGTCCCTTTCTATTCATCTGATCTTTGTCCACAGTCCATTTCCCTCCCTCCAGATGTCATGTTTTAGTTTATGACAGTGGTTTATTTTATTTGACAGAACATGGCATTATTCCAGTTTCTGTAGAATGCCAGAATCTCTTTCCGGCAAAGGTCGTATCCCGTCTAACTAGATGGAGTATGATACCGTATGAAGATTATGTGGTGAGTTGAAGTTTATTTAATAATCTTTTAGGATGGAGGAACCAGTTATTATTGTGCTCAGAAAGAAACATCTCTGTTAAAGAGGTTGTCCTGCCATTTATATTGATACCTATTGTCTGAATACACATGCATCGTCTCCTGTGGATTGGTGGCATAGTCTTCCATTCCAGTGAATCAAGCAAGTACTTGTAATTACACTGCACTTCCAAGACAACGGCCAGTGTAATGAAGAGGAAGTAGCTCTCGCTTGGAGTGCCGCCTCCACTTCAAACAGCTGATCGGCAGGGGTGCCAGGCGTCATACCCCAACCGATCAGATATTGATGACCTATCCTGATGATAGGTCATCAATATAAATGCCAGGAAAACTCCTTTGAGACTGGATTCTCATCACATTTTTGTTCTGTTATAAAAAAAAAAAAGGTACAAAAGCATAGTACACTACGCTTTTTCATCCTGCAAGTTCCAGTAAGAAAAAAACGTAGGCAATAACGTATACTTTTTGTTTTTTTACAACGGAACTCTATAGCGACAGTTGCCACTGTATGGCATTCATCAGAGGCATCCCATAAATGTAAGATAAAAGCATGATGTGAACCCAACCCAAAGAGGTCTGTTACCTCCCCTGAGCAGCTGTACAGGTTGCACTTGTGCTATTTCATACAGTTTTCTATCTATATATGATGAGTTTGCGTAAAGACCTGCAGCTGACAGTCCAGATGCCTGTTCAATTATTCAGCACAGAAAGTAGAAGGAAATATAGTATTAGGCTACTTTCACACTAGCGTTCGGGGCTCCGCTTGTGAGTTCAGTTTGAAGACTCTCACAAGCGGCCCCGAACGCATCCGTCCAGCCCTAATGCATTCTGAGTGGATGCGGATCCGCTCAGAATGCATCAGTCTGGCAGTGTTTGGGCTCCGCTCCGCTCAGCAGGCGGACACCCGAACGCTGCTTGCAGCGTTTGGGTGTCCGCCTGGCTGTGCAGAGGCAAACGGCTCCGTCCAGACTTACAATGTAAGTCAATGGGGACGGATCCGTTTGAAGTTGACACAATATGGCTCAATCTTCAAACGGATGCACCTCCCATTGACTTTCAATGTAAAGTCAAAACGGATCCGTTTGCATTATCATGAACAAAAAAAATAAAAAATATATATTTTTTTGTTCATGGTAATGCAAACGGATCCGTTCTGAACGGATCTAAGCGTTTGCATTATAGGTGCGGATCCGTCTGTGCAGATACCAGACGGATCCGCTCCGAACTCAAGTTGAAAGTAGCCTTACCTGGCAGCTATTTTCAGTCAAAACTACAGATCCATGCAGTGTGCCATGGTTTCCATTATAGACACAAATGTGAACATAGCCTAATAAAAGGATGGCTGGGTTTATTCTGCTGCTTAGCATAGGGATCCTTGTGTGACGTTCATTTGCTTTAATAGCAGACATTGGTGGCATATCACTGGGCTAAGGCCCCCAAAAGTGAGGGAGAGCACTTTGAAAAAATTTCCAGAACTGCCATAGCTGTGAATAGAGAGGCTGCCATGCATTTGCGGTGCGCTCCCCATTCACTTCTATGGGACTGCAGGTAACAGCCGTGCACACTCACTGAGCTATTTTCAAAATGACCATAGAAATAAGAGACTATGAGCAGTGCACATGTCTAAGATGGGAAAACTCTTTTAATGAGAGAGTCCCTTTAACCTCTTCACGTATTTGGACGTAACTGTACGTCCAAATCGCAAGTAATTTTTTGCTTTTGGATGTACAATCACATCCAAACTGCTTACCGGGGCTGTGACACTATAAAGTGACAGCGGCTCAGGAACTGAGCCTCTCTGCCAGCATTGATGGCAGCGGCTCAGGAACTGAGCCTCTGCCATCAGCAGAGAGTGTCTGCTGTAACTTACAGCTGACACTGTTGCTACGGCCGAAATCGGTGCTGGCATTGATCTCAGCCATTTAACCCCACAGATGCCGCGGCATCCATATGGTTGAGAGGGAGAGCGCTCACACTCTCTTCCATCGGGCCGCTGCTGCTGCGATGGCAGCGGCCTGATGGTTGCCATGGCAACCAGACACCTTACACACGTGATTTTATGCTGAAAAAGTAGTAAAACATAACCGTATCAACCCACAGAATAAAATTTTCATATATTTACCGCAAGAGGAACAAAATAAAAATAAAAAACACTGACACAATTGCCATTTCTCGCCCAGTTTCCTTGGGGGACACAGAAGACCTTGGGTATAGCTCATCTCCATAGGAGGCGTGACACTAAGTGAAAACTGTTAAGCCCCTCCTCCACAGCTATACCCTCAGCCTGGAGAGAGAGACTGCCAGTTTTTAGCTTAGTGTCCAAGGAGGCAAGACACTCCCTGCTCTGCAGGGCTGTTTTCTCCTTGTTTTAATTTTTGATTTTTACTTTTTTCTTTTCTTTTTGTTCCAGAACATCAGGGACAACAGAGATGCACTAGACCTCTCTGTTTCTCCCGGGGTCGAGCTGCGCCAGTGCCGGTCTTCCGCACTGCTGCCTCCCCCACAGAAGGCAAGGTGTATCAGGGCAGCCCAGCTCCCTACATCCCGCCAGCACAAGGGTCGCCCGCACGCCAAGTCCCTCTTCCAGCGTCCTGCCACTACGGTGCCAGTAGCTGAAGGGGCGACCCTGCTGGAACGGACCGAGGGTGAAGACGGCTATGGTGAGAGATTGGCTTCTCCAGCCCTACGTCCCCCCCCCCCCCCCCACCCCGGTCTCCTGCGTGCCTGACCCCCATACTGACAGGGCCTGTGGACCCTTTTGTCCCTGCTAGCCCTAGGCTGGCCCCTGGCTGCCACAGGGTGACATTCTGCTCCCTCTCCTCCCCTCCATAGGACATTGGCACCCTTCTCCCTGCAAGAAGAATGCCTGGGGAGCTGCAGAGGTTCGCACCTAGCTGCCCCTGACGGAGGGGTTATGCAGGCTTCCACCCTCACAGACCCGGTCTCAGGGTCCCCCTCCCTCTTACCGGCCACTGCTTCAGGGCCAGAGGGCCCGCGCCTTGCTGCCCCGGACCCATCACGGGCACCGGTCCGGTCAGCACTAATATTCCGGTGCGGCCGGGCGCCGCAAAAGATTTTAGGCTCCGCGGCTCCCGCGGCGGGCCGCCATTCCAGGCCCCCTTACTCTTCCGGCCGGCGGGGTGGGCTCCCGCGGCCAGCGAGCCGCCATTCCGGCCCTCCTGTCTCTTCTGGCGGCGGGGTGGGCTCCCGCGGCCGGCAAACCCGCATTCCGGCCCCTGTCTCCATTCCGGGTCCCTGTCTCTTCCGGCCGGCCGGGTGGGCTCCCGCGGCCGGCAAACCGCCATTCCGGGCCCCTGTCTCTTCTGGCCGGCGGGGTGGGCTCCCGCGGCTGGCATTGGGCTATGCCCCAGCAGGTGCCGGTCGGCGGGGCTCCGCTAATTTGGTCCCAGGCTTCGGCTTGCTGGGCCGCAATCCCGACCGGCCCGCGGGGTGGGCTCCCGCGGCCGGTTTGAAGCGCCGTTCCGCCTCAGGTCCCGGCGGTATGACGGGCCGGGCGCCGCAATTTAGCCCCCGGCTTCGCGGCCTACTAGGCCGCAATATTCCGGCCTCTGGTGGAGGGGGCGGGAACTTCTCCAGGCGCGAATTTTTCCCGCCTGGAGGTTCCTCCGCCCCCAGGGGATCGCACGCCGCCCTCCAGGCCGTATCCCTGTTAACCCTTTGGGTGCAGGCCGGCTCCCAAAAATGGGTCTGTATAGTTGGCCCCCCTTTTTTTCTCCTGTCTCTCAGGGCCCCTATATGGTGGCTCCCCTTTAGCCTCAGAGGCTGAGTTTAAATAATGGGAAAAAAAATAAAAATTATAATAATAAAATAAATAATAATAGATCATGATTTCTATTGGGCTGCGCAGGACGCTGCAGCCTCATCAGTAATGCTGCATGTCTGCATGACCTCTTTCCACAGGCGGCATGGTGTTGCGCTCCCAGCCTGCGTCGCTGCCAGGGCATTTCCCCTTTTAGGCGGTTTTCTTGCCTCTTCCAGGATACGGCGCTGGCCAAGTGCATTCGGTCCTTCTGTAGGCAGCATTCATCATCTCTCCAGTTTTGGTGCTACTGCACTCTCCCTGGCTGGCCATGTGCATGACCCCCTTCTTAGGCGGAATGCTGCACCTTCACCGGATACGGTGCTGGCCTTGTGCACGACCCCCTTCCATAAGCGGAACGCTGCACTCTCTGGATTTGCTGCCGGCCATGTGCGTGACCCCCTTCCGTGGGCGGAACGCTGCACTCACTGGATTCGCTGCCGGCCATGTGCGTGACCCCCTTCCTGGGCGGAACGCAGCACTCTCACTGGATCTGTTGCCGATCATGTGCATGACCCCCTTTTTTAGGCGGAATACTGCACTTTCACCGGATACGGTACTGGCTATGTGCACGACCTCCTTCCATAGGCGGAATGCTGCACTCTCGCTGATGTGCTATGATGTACTTATGTACTATGTTATTATGCTGCACTCACTGGTTTCGCTGCCGGCCATTTCTTAGGCGGTATGCTGCACTCTCATTGGATTCCCTGCCGGCCTTGGGTATGCCTCCTTCCCTCAGGCAGCATACATACATCCCTCTGTCTTTGGGTGTTTCCTCGCAGGTACGTTGCTGGCCACGTGCATGTACCCCATACATGGCAGGGTGCTTGCACTCTCGCTGGATCCGCTGTCGGCCATATGCATGACCCCTCTTCCGTAGGCGGTGTACGCACTCTTGCTGGATTCGCTGCCAGCCAGGGGCATGCCTTCCTTCCTCAGGCGACATGCACGCATTCTTAGTGCCTGTGTTTGTCTCTCGCCAGTTCGTTGCTGGCCATGTGTATGACTCTCATGCATGGCGGTGTGCTCGCACTCTCCCTGGAGGAGATGCTGGCCATGTGCTTTACCCCCTTTTTTCTGGGCGGTGTGCTACACTCTCACCGGATACGTTGCTGGCCATGAGAATGGCCCTCTAACATGGGTGGAACGCTTGCACTTCCATTGGATACGGTGCTGGCCTTGTGCGTGACCACCTCTCACTTCAAGGGCAGAATTTGGCACGCTCATGGGATTCACGGCTGTCCTTATATGGCTGTGCTGGACTTGTACATGTCCCCCTTCATTGGCAGAGTAGTTACTCTCTCGCTGAGTTCAGTGTTGGGTGTATCATTGCACACTCATTTAATGCTAGGATACCCCTGTGCATGTTCCCCTTTCACTAGGTGGACCTCCTGCGTTCCTGCTGGTTTATAGGGTATGTCCTGCTTCTCTGAAGTAGGTACGGCCTTAGGCATCACTCCCTTTTGGGACGGGTCTTTGCACTCTTGCCGACTGCAGTTGGCCAGGTACAATTTCCCCCCTTTCGGGGTGGACTGATTGGGTTCCATCGCATGCTATACTAGGTTTGTGCATAACTCCCTTTCAGGTTGCACTTTGCAATTCCGTACATGCTGTGGCGCTCTGGGACGAGCCCCCCTTTTTTCTAGGTGGGTTGGCCTTCTCGCTGCTTGCGGGGCTGCTCGTACGTATGCCTCACCTGCTTCCTGCGGCATACCTTTGTTTCTTGGGAGACGATGCTTGCCGCCAGCCTTGCACTCGTCCCTAGGGAGTTCATTCTGTCCTCCTGACCGGACAGGCTCTATTTCTCTCTGCTGCACCGAGCTGGGTGGTGCTCATTCATTTAGTTGGCCTTTCATTCCAGGGAGTGTTCGTGGGTCCTAGATGCATGCCCTTTGCGTCCTTCTGCGGCATTGCTTCCCTGCGCTAGTGGTCACATGGTCGAGAGTGCTGTTGTCTGCAGCGCCTCTCGAATTCTTCATTGGCTCTGGCAGGACTGCGGTTCCCTTGCCTGCCGTAATTTCCTCCTCTTCGGATGCAGTGTGGTATGAGTCCTTCCTCTTGGCGCCTCTACGCTTCTGTCTGATCTGCTACCGGGTTCGGGCTGCTCTTCTCGGGACGGTCACCCAACTTCTCTTGGGTGCTGGATTACCCAGGTCCGGAGGACCTCCGCCTTGGGTTCTTCAAGGTATTCGCCTTCTGCGAGGCGGTGGACCGGGCGTCTCACAGTGTAGCGGGTTCTGCTTTTGAGCTGTCCTGTGGCTTCCCTGTTGCCCACTCCTCCTCCTTTCGGTTGGAGGGTGTTATGTCGGCCTCTGTCTCGACTGCCTTATTTCGCCGGCTTTGTTTGGCTCCCGCTCTATACAGCTCACTCCGATGTGGCTTCCCGCCAGACTTCGGAGGCTGTATTTTCACTGTCCTCCCCTCTGGGGTGAGCATGGTTGTTCATGTGGATGGTTCCGGTGTTCCTTTTGGCCTCGTACTGTCTCCCTTGTTCACGCTGGCTGTATTAGCTGTGTGCCTATTTACCGAGTCTACCGCGTTCTGTCCTCCCGCTGAGTGCAGATTGCGTGGCCCATTCTAAGACGATGGTCCTGATGTAGACTTACCTTCTCGATAACTTGGGGGGACTACCTTTTCGGTCCAGATTGTCCTTTGATCCCACACCGGGGCTGTACAACGTGGTTACATCAGCATGGACTTTAGCCTGCCTTCTCCTGGCATCTGGCGGATCCTTTGGGTTCTTTCCATCTGTCCTTCTGCTCCCCCATTCGGGTGGATACGGGACAACGTTGTTCGAGGGCCGACGGGGCTAGTTTTGTCGACCCTTCTGCCCGTGTTACTGGTCTGCGCCTGTTCACATTGGGTTTTCGCCTGCTTGCCAGGCGACTCCAGCGGGTTCGCTGCTGTCCACTCCTGGCTGTGTCTCGTCCAGGATCTGTCGTAAGACTTAGGGTTTTTTTGTCTGGGGTTCTGTGGGAAGCTGTGCATTCCCCACTCTGAAGTTCTTTCCCCATGGTTCTGTCTTTTACTTGAGGTGTCAAGTGTCGGCGCTGTTCTTCCTCTTCCAGCGTTCCCGGCCTCTGGGCCTGCCAAGGCCTTCTTCCTCGGAGTGGCTCTTTGGTTCCTCTGTACTGTCCTTCGGTACCGCCCTGGGGACTATATCCTGAGCTCTCGGCGCTCCAATCTTGTCCTTGGAGCCGTTACAGGAGTTCTCTCTACCCCTTCTGTCCTGTACGGTTGTGTTCCGTATCAGTCGTGTCTCTGACGGGTGCCGGTATGGCCCCTTTTTTTGTTACGAGCTTTCTGTCTTTTCCAGGACAGGGCTGTTCTGCATCCTGTTTCTTCCTTAAGGTGGTGTTTGCCTTTCGTTTCACCGCCTTACCTATTTGGACGTTGTTTGGGCCTTGCCGTTTTTTTGCTTGGAGATCTCCGACTCTTGCAGACGTTCGGCCTCTTGGGTTTCCAGGAGGTCTGTGCATAGGGTTGATAGACTCCAGGGTGGTTTTCCTCCGCTTGATCAGATTGGCTATTGCTGAGGTTACCGCACCAAGGGCAGGATTCTGTCTTTGGTGTCACCGTTCCTTTCACCAGAGCGGTCGGTGCCTCCTGGGCCGGAGGCATTGGGCTTCGGCCGTGCATTTGGGCACGGCGGCCACAGGTCTGCCTTGCACGCCTTGCTGAGTTCTACAGGGTGCATACTCTGACTTTGGCAGCTGCTGCCTTGCCCCGCCTGGGTTTGCAGGCGGCGGTTCATTGATGCCTTTCGGGTGCTTCACCTTGGTGCTGTGGTCCCTCCCCCTTTTGGACTGCTTTTGAACGTCCCAAGGTCTTCTGTGTCCCCCAAGGAAACTGGGCGAGAAAACGAGATTTTTGTATAACTTACCAGTAAAATCTCTTTCTCGCTCTTTCCTTGGGGGACACAGCACCCACCCATTCATTGTTTTTTCTCTGTACGTTTTCCGAGTTTTTGTTACCCGTTGGGTAGTTGGCTTATTGTTTCCTTGTTGGACTTTGCCTTTTCTCACTGCTTGGACACGCAACTGGCAGTCTCTCTCTCCAGGCTGAGGGTATAGCTGTGGAGGAGGGGCTTAACAGTTTTCACTTAGTGTCACGCCTCCTATGGAGATGAGCTATACCTAAGGTCTTCTGTGTCCCCCAAGGAAAGAGCGAGAAAGAGATTTTACGGGTAAGTTATACAAAAATCTCGTTTTTTACCTAATACACCTCCACAAAAAATGCTATAAAAGGTGATCAAAAACACTTATGTACCCCAAAATGATACCAATAAAAACAGCCTGTCCTTCAAAAAACAAGCCCCCACACAGCTACATTGGTAGCGTTTCATACTTTATTCTCCCCCTATTACTTTTCCACAGAAAAAAACAAAACAGTCGTAAAATTTTGTGAAAGTAATGCACGGGAATCCAAACAGGGGAGTTGTGCAGGACATAAAGCAATTGTGGCATAAGGATCATTTTCAACAAATTTCCCCTTCCTATCACTGACAAAGGCAGTTTATGCCACACTGTGATCTTATGTTTAAATTTCTCCAACAAGGGTAGGAGGTTACTGGTAATATAATCTGCAGGGTTCATGGACACTATTACCCCAAGATACTTAAAGGATTGCACCACCTTAAGTCCGGAGAAGGCAGCAGTGCGTGACGGTATTTGAGAGGATACTGGAAGAATCACTGACTTATCCCAGTTTATTAGTAATCCAGACTGGTCGCCAAACTGAGACACCACAGATATTACTGCATCCATATACTTTTCCAGATCGTTCACATATATCAATGTATCATCCGCATATAATGATACTCGCTCCTCCATTGAGCCCCGCAATAACCCACCCACAGAAGAAGTAGAACGCAGGATACAAGCTAAGGGTTCAATGGCTATCGCAAACAATAACGGAGACAGCGGACAGCCCTGTCTTGTCCCCCTCTCCAAAGCAATAGTTGACGATAAATGCCCGTTAACTCGCACTCTAGCCCTGGGTTCACAGTACAAAAGTTTAACCCACTTCATAAAATCCATTCCGAAGCCCATTTTAGCCATGACCGCCCACAAGTAATCCCACTCAACACTGTCAAAAGCCTTGGCAGCATCAAGAGAGACCACCGCGGCCCTGTTATCCGACACATCCCTACCCTCTAACTGGAGGTTCAGGAATAGCCTCCTAAGATTTAAAGCCGTGGATTTACCAGGCATAAAACCGGACTGGTCATCATGAATAATGGTGTGAATAACTCTATTTAATCGATTAGCTAGAATTTTTGCCAGGAGTTTAACATCAACCGTCAGGAGAGAAATGGGCCTATACGAATCTACCAAAGCTGGATCCTTACCCGGTTTTGGTATTACTACAACTATAGCCTCTCTCATGGAGGAAGGCAAAATACCTCTACCAAAAGCATGCTTAAATACTGCAAGCAGGTGCGGAAGTAGCAGTTCTCCATGTTTTTTATAGAATTCCCCAGGGAGACCGTCTCCACCCGGTGCCTTCTCATTAGGCAAGGACTTTAGTGCCTCTTCCAATTCCTCCAACGTAATATCCTCCTCAAGGATCGCCCTATTCTCCTCAGACAGGACAGGCATGTCAATTCCCTCCAAATATCCAGACCTACAAGAATCAGTGGCGACCAGCCTGGACCTATAAACCTCCTTAAAATGTACATAGAATTCTTCCAGAATGTTCTCATTCCCCACCACCATTTGTCCATTCCCTCCCCTAAGTGAGGTGATAGAAGAAGGACCCTGCTGAGCCCTAGAAATCACAGCTAACAAATGACCTGCACTTTCACCTTCAGCGAAATATCTTTGGGTCGTAAACATCCTTTTATCCTCCGCTCTAGCCTGTATATGTTCCTTCAGAAGATTCTGGGCTTCCTTCCATCGCAGCTCCCCAGCTACCGTGGGCTGTGCAACATAATCAGCCTCGAAATGCGTAACACGATCTGAGAGTTCCTTGTCCAGAGCACGACTTTTAGATTTTTTAACGCTGATATGTTTAATGTAGAGCCCCCTCACATATGCCTTCATAGCATCCCACACCACATCTAGCGACGCCGAGCCCACATTAATAGACAAAAAATCAGCCAAAGCCCCGGATATCACAGTACCAGTATCCACTATTGACAACCAGAATGGGTTCAAGCGCCAAATAGGTCTAACAACATGTGTCTGGGGACCTACTTCCAGAGTTATCAATAATGGAGAATGGTCAGATATGCTACGAGGTAGATACAAGATTTTCTTTGTCAGGGCCACTAAAGATAAGGATCCAATAGCCAAGTCTATTCTGGACAAGTAACCATGTGTGGTGGAATAACAGGAAAATTGACGTTGCGTAGGATACAAAGTTCTCCATATATCACATAGATCCACCTCTGACAACAACCGCGCCAGAGAAGTAGAAGCAGCGGAGCATGTTCCCAGCCCATTATGGAATTTATCCAAGGCGCCATTAAGATACATATTAAAATCCCCTATGGCCAGCAGCGGAATTGATGGGAACTTAGACTTGAAGGAGATAATCAGTTTCATAACTTCAGCTGAATATGGGGGGGGAACATACACCGCCGCCAAAACAATCCTGAAATGAAAAATACTACAACTCAGACACACAAACCTCCCACCATCATCAATATATGAGTCATACACAGTAAATGGTATAGATCTATGAACCAGGATGGTAACCCCCCTAGCATGTGTGGAGTGAGTAGAATGGTATTCATAACCTACCCACGCTCTATGCGCCAAGTGCGTCCTATCAACATTTAAATGGGTCTCAGACAAACAAACAATAGCTGGTTGTACATCTCTCAGGGCATGAAATATTGCTGCACGCTTAGAGGCTTGTGACATGCCCCGCACATTCCAGGCTACTATGTTAACAGAAGACATCGCGAGCATATAAAATCAGATACAAGAACCAGTGCCGATAGATCCATACGAACCTCCTCTCTGAGGTAAATGCAAAGATAGAGCCTGCTCCCAGAATCCCACCCTCCCCCCCCCCAACATTCGTAAACCTATTGTAAGTCATAAATCTGATGTATAGGGGTACACCATACATACACAAAGTGAACCTAACTGCCACGGTTAGTGGTATATGCACAAGAACACAGAAGCGTAGTTTCCTATCACTTAGTGACGCAGCAGCCTGGATAACTATAAGAACAAACCACTCAACCTTCTACCCTGCCCTATAAGTACCTAAACAGAATAGAAAAAACAACCGACTTTAAGTCAGGATACATAGCCGCCCTATCATATACGGAAACAACAGAGTACCATACATTTATAACTGGCAGTAAAAACTATCAGTAAGTAAACATTATAATAGAAAAAGTTCTATCAATAATATCACCAAGTCCTCAGGTATTGTTGCCACGCAGATCCTTCTCATGAATGTCCAGCCATTGACACGCTTCAACCGGATCCTCAAACATGTGCGTGGACCCATGCGCCACAACCCGAAGTTTAGCCGGGTATAACATGGAGTAAGGCCATTGCAGAAGCCTCAGACGCCTCTTTACGTCCAAAAATTTCGCCCTCCTTTTCTGAATTTCTGCAGAAAAATCCGGAAACATCAGGACTCTGCTACCAGCAATCTGGATGTCAGGAGTATCTCTGGCAGCTTTGAGAATGGCATCACGGTCTCTATAGTGGAGAACTTTAATCAGGAGAGGTCTTGGAGGCGCTCCCGGAGGTGGAGGCCGAAACGGCACCCTGTGGGCCCTCTCTATTGCAAAAAGTGGGGATAGCTTTTCTTTGCCAATAGTGTCCACCAGCCACTTTTCCATATATGAAACTGGATCCGAACCTTCAGTGCGTTCCGGTATCCCAATAAAGCGCACATTATTGCGCCTCAGACGATTTTCCATATCATCAGACTTGGCTATCAGTAATGACACATTATGAATAACTCGCTGCAAGTCTCTCTTAACAGGTGGCAACTGATCCTCCATATCGCTGACGCGACCCTCGAGTTCTCCCACTCTCTCCTTAAATTGCCGCATATCTTGGCGGATTAATAAAACTTCCTCCTTGAGGCCTCCCATATTAGTATTCAGGGATGTGAGAGCTGCGCTGCACTGCGCTACCATTTTGTATACGTCCGCAATGGTAGGTTCAGGGACAGGCTCCGTCTCCGGTAGCAATACTGGGCACTCTTTCTGCTTCACAATCGAGGCATAAGTAATTGCCTCCTGAGGCTCCGCTCCCCTCACCTCATCAGACACTTCAGTCTCAGGCTCCGGACCAGTAGCCGCGGCGGCCGGGGTGCGGGCGAACCTCCCAAGCTTTACCGCCACATCAGTGAGCTTCGCAGCTTGTGCGGCGCCATCTTGTTTGGACGGAGTGTCCGTGCCGCCGTCTCTACCCTCCTTTTCCCTCTGCTTCTGCCGGGTCATGATAGTACCAGGGAGTTACCCCAGCGTCCAGGGAGGCTTCGGTGTGCTGTCGGCTGTCTCTGGAGTTAGGCAGGAGGTGAGCAGACATGAAAATCAGGATTCTTCCCAGGAGCTCTACGCCATGCGTCTTCCTACATCGGCAGTCAGGCCACGCCCCACACAGCTACATTGGTGAAAAAATAAAAATGTTATGGCCCCTTTAAACAATTTCAGCAAATTACATTGTTAGAACATCCCGATGCCGCTCCTTCCCTTCTGAATGCTGCCATGTCCCCAAACAGCAGTTTACGACTACATATATGGTGTTGCCGTATTTAGGAAAAATGCATAACAAATTGTGGGGTGCATTTTCTCCTATTAGCCCTTGTGAAAATAAAAAAAAATTAGGGCTAAAGCAGCATTATATTGGAAATAAAAGTAAATTTTTCATTTTCACAGCCATGCATTTCTAAATTCTATGAAACGCTTCTTTGGTCAAAGCATTCACTTCACCACTAAATGTATTCCTTGAGGAGTGTAGTTTGCAAAATGTGGTACATTTTGGGGGGTTTTCATTCTAGGGGTATCTCAGGGTCTCTTCAAATGTGACATGGCACCTGAAAACCATTCCAGCAAAATCTGCCCTCTGTTACCAATATGGCACTCCTTCCCTTGTGTGCCCATACAGCAGTTTACAACCACATATGGGGGGTTTCCGTAAACTGCAGAATCAGGGTAATAAATTTTGAGGTTTGTTTGCCTGTTAACCCTTACTAACTGGAAAATTTTTATTAAAATGAAAAATATGCACAAAAAAAATAATTTTAAAATTTCCCCTCCATTTTCCTTTAATTCTTGTGAAACACCTAAAGGGTTACCAAAGTTTGTAAAATCAGTTTTGCATAACTTGAGGGGTGTCGTTTCTAAAATGGGGTCATTTATGGGTGGTTTCTACTAATTAAGTCCCACAAAGCGACTCAATAACTGAACTGGTCCTTAAAGTTGGTTTTGGCAATACTCTTAGGCTACTTTCACATTAGCGTTCGGGGCTCCGCTTGTGAGTGCCGTTTAAAGGCTCTCACAAGCGGCCCCGAACGCATCCGTCCAGCCCTAATGCATTCTGAGTGGATGCGGATCCGCTCAGAATGCATCAGTCTGGCGGCGTTTGGCCTCCGCTCCGCTCAGCAGCGTTCGGGTGTCCGCCTGGCCGTGCGGAGGCAAACGGATCCGTCCAGACTTACAATGTAAGTCAATAGGGACAGATCCGTTTGAATTTGACACTATATGGCTCAATTTTCAAACTGATCCGTCCCCCATGACTTTCAATGTAAAGTCTGGACTGATCCGTCTGAGCAACTTTCACACTTAGAATTTTTTCTACAATATAATGCAGACGGATCCGTTCAGAACGGATCCCATCGTCTGCATTATATGAGCGGATCCGTCTGGGCAGACCCCAGACGGATCCGCTCTGAACGCAAGTGTGAAAGTAGCCTTAAAGGGAACCTGTCACCACGAGTTTGCGATGCGCGAGCTAGCGCATGCGTAGTTCGTTCCCTGTGCTGATGCCAGCACAGGGAATGAACATGATGCCGACACTGCGCATGCGCTAGCTCGCGCATCGCAAAATTTCGGCGCTCCAGCTCTGTGACGTCAGCCAGCAAGGAGGAGATTCGGAGGACGCGGGGCGGTGCTGGGCTCCTTTCCGCTGGACTCCTCTCCGGATACAGGACACATATCGGGTTCATTTGCATATCGATCAAAACGTTTTTTTTTACACAATAAAAGCACCGAGAGCTATGGGGACTGGGTATTGCAGATGTGCTAGCGGCCATCTAGAAACCCATATTCCCAGCTCTATGCGCAAAATCCTGGTGACAGGTTCCCTTTAAACATTTTTAAGTTTGCTTCTAAACTTCTAAGCCTTCTAACTTTCTGAAAAAATAAAGTGACATTTACAAAATGATGCAAACATAAAGTAGACATATGGGGAATGAAAAGTAACTATTTTATGAAGTATCACTATCTGTCTTAAAAGCAGATAAATTCTAATTTAAAAAATGTGGGGTTTTTTACTGCATAAAGGTAAAGCGTATCAACTCAAATTCGCCACTAATCTGAAGTACGATGTGTCACAAGAAAACAATCTCCGAATGGCTTGGATAAGTAAAAGCGTTCCACAGTTAATATCACATAAACTGGCACGTCAGATTTGAAAAATGTGGCTCCATCATTTGGTCCAAACTGGCTGTCGCTTGAACAGGTTAAAGGGAATCTGTCACCAGCGACCTCCCTATCTAACTGTTTGCATAGACACATAGCTGTCGTTCACCTGACTAAAACACTGTCTTTGTTTTGTTGACCTGAGGCTCCGTTTCAGAGTTATGATACTTTCCCGATTTGCAAATTAGGCCTTTGGCACAATGAGGGCGGCACCATTGATTGCTCTCACTGCATCCAAGCTCCACTTTCTCGTACATTCCATTGGGGGACACAGACCATGGGTATAGCTTAGAGGTATTACTAGGAGGGACACTATGCAAAAACGAAGCTCCTCCTCCTCGGGCTATACCCCCAGACACCTCCAGGAGGACTTCAGTCTTTGCTTAGTGTCCGTCCAAGGAGGTGACGCTTATTCTTCTCCTGTTTGTTATTTTTTTCTGTTTTCAGGTGGGGACGCAGGTCAGCATTGCGCTTTCCTGGCCCCCGTGGAGTGTCTGCCACCGTCTTTCGACGTGTCCTGGCTACCTCCCATCCCCCCACAGAAGAAAAGTGGATCCAGGCTCAACATGTCAGCTCTTGCATCCCACCAGCTGCTGGGACGCCTGCTGCCTACCCTCCACCAGACCACTGTTCTCCTGAATTGGAGTCAGAAGTCTGAAGAGGTGCATCCCTGCTGGTCTGGACATCGAGGGAGCATGCTGAGCAGATAAGTATTGCCCAGTCCCTCCCCCTCCCTCTGTGTCTGTTTGTCTGTGGCTACCTGGGTGAGCTTGAAGAAGGATCCTGATGGGGGCACTTTCCTTTGGGGACATTTTGGCACTGGAGTACTGGCATCTCTTCCCCCTTAAACTTCCCCAGGGGGCGGCGTCCGTCATAACTGTGGGCTTCAGCGCTTCTCTCTTCGGGCCTTGGCTGCTGCGCTCTCTCAGCGCCCGCCGGCAGGCCGCTCCTCCATGGCCTCATTAACCCCTGCTGCGCCACGTGAGGGGAGACAGGGTGTTTGTTCAAAACGCGCGCGCACACTTATTTCGCGTGCTTTTTTCGCGCCATGATGACGCGTTCAGGGGGGCGGAGCCTCGGCATGCCTCTCTGACTCTCCTTACACCGGAGACTCTGTCAGCTCGCGGCCGTGCAGCTCCTCACCTCTCATACACCGGAGACTTCTGCTAGCGTTGCCTGGGTGGTAGGATAACAGCTTGCTCTGCTCCTGATCTTTGCAGCAACTGGTAGGAGATATTTTACTGTGGGGTTCCATCATGCCAAAGCCTGGGGCACTTAAATCTGCCAAGGCCTCCTCTCAGGCTCTTTTGGCGTCATGCAAGGTGTGCCTTCTGCCTTTCTCTGCCTCTGGCACCTGTGACTCGTGCCCTGCTCCTGGACAGGATCAGCCTCCTTCTCTTGCTCAGCCCAGTCCTCCCTCTGCCCCTGCGGAACCGGCGGTACCCGCCTGGGCTTCCGCCATGTCTAGTGCGGCAGCGGATCTGGCCCTAGTTGCCAAGGCAGCCATGTCCTTCATGGAGCGTATGGCAGCTACTACTCCAGTAGCGTCCACCGCTCCATCTCCTCTCAGTGATTCTCACAGGGGGCGTCTGACGTCTAAGAGACAGCGTGAGCGGCAGCATTCCTCGTCGGATGACTCAGCTTCTCCCCCACGCCTTGAGGCATGCACGGTTGACTCTCCCTCTCGTGGGGAGCGCAAATCCGAAGGGGAATTGTCCGGATCGGACGGGGCCACGGAGCGGGAACCCCTGCCTAAGCTTTCCACCATGTTATCCGAATTGGTGGAGGCTGTCCGTGACACTTTTAATATCCAAGGAGATTCCACTCCCTCCACTAGTCGGGCGTTCTCCCTCTTTCTGCCTAAAAGGCCCGAATCCGCGGTGTTCCCCGTTCATGAGGAATTCACAGCGGTCATATCTAAGGCTTGGGACCGACCCAATCAGAAATTTTCGGCCACCAAGCGCATGGATACGCTTTACCCTTTCCCCTCTGACTCGGTGGAAAAGTGGACTTCTTCCCCTAAGGTAGATCCTCCGGTGGCCAGGTTAGCCAAGAACACGGCCCTTCCTGTCCTAGACGGTTCCTCCCTGCAGGATGCGGTGGACAGATGCCTGGATTCACTTTCCAAGTCCATCTTCTCTCTGGCGGGCACTTCCCTGCGACCGGCTTTTTCGACTGACGCTTCTTCGCACCAGGGGCATCTCGTTGTTGCCCTACCTGGACGACATTTTGATAAAAGCCCCGTCTCTTCCACAGGCCGAGGACAGCGTCCGAATTACCGTTCACTCTCTAGAACGGTTCGGGTGGCTGATCAATCTACCAAAATCCTCTCTCCACCCTTCCCAGAGACTCTCCTTCCTGGGGATGATTTTGGACACCTCGAGTTCTCGGGTGTTTCTTCCGGATTCCAAGTCCTCTCAGATTCAGAGGGCGGTGTCGCTCCTTCTACAAGCTCCTCGTCCCACCATTCGGGAGTGCATGCGGGTTCTGGGCCTTATGGTCGCCTCCTTCGAGGCGATTCCGTATGCCCAGTTCCACACTCGACCGTTACAACAGTGGATTCTTGCCCTCTGGGACAAGACCTCTCGGGGTCTGGACGTTCCCGTCCGCCTGTCCCGGCAAGTTCGGTTGTCTCTCCCTTGGTGGCAGGCCTCCCCGAATCTCTCATCAGGGAGGTCCTTCCTTCCGTTCTCCTGGACGATAGTCACCACCGATGCCAGCCTCATCGGTTGGGGAGGCGTTCTCCGGAACCTCATAGTTCAGGGGGTCTGGTCGACGGAGGAATCCCGTCTTCCGATAAACGTTTTGGAACTAAGGGCGATCTTCAACTCCCTCTCCCATTGGACTTCCCTCCTTGCGGCTCGGCCGGTGCGTGTTCAGTCGGACAATGCCACGGCTGTGGCCTACGTCAATCATCAGGGCGGAACGCGCAGTCGGGCAGTGATGCAGGAGGTGGCGAGGATCCTCCTATGGGCGGAGTCTCATGTTCCAGTGTTGTCGGCGGTGTACATTCCGGGCGTCGACAACTGGACGACGGATTTTCTGAGCCGCACCAAGGTGGATCCGGGAGAGTGGTCCCTACATCCGGAGGTGTTCGAGGACATCTACCGCCGATGGGGCCGTCCGGACGTGGATTTAATGGCGTCCCGGCTAAACAACAAGGTGCCGGTGTTCCTGGCCCACGCTCGAGACCCAAGGGCGTGCGGAGTGGACGCGCTGGTGTCTCCTTGGCAGCGATTCGACCTCCTCTATGTCTTCCCTCCACTTCCTCTGTTGCCGAAGGTGCTGCGCAAGATCAAGGCGGAGGGGATACCGGCCATTCTTATCGCTCCGGATTGGCCGCGCTGCGCCTGGTTCTACAACGTCGTCCGAATGCTAGCGGACGTTCCGTGGCCTCTTCCCGACAGAGAGGATCTTCTATCTCAGGGACCGCTCTTCCACCATAATTCACGTCAGTTGCGTTTTAACGGCGTTGCTATTGAGACCTACATCCTGAGGAAGAGAGGCTTCTCTGATGCAGTGGTGAGAACCATGATCAGAGCTCGAAAACCGGCTTCGCGGATCTATTATCGCGCCTATCTAGCTGGTGTGTGTGTTTTTTTTTTTTTTTTGTTTTTTTTTATGCAGTGCAGCTGTAACCAACACCTCCAATCTCATCTCATTGATTGGACTCCAGTTGGCTGACACCTCACTCCAATTAGCTCTTGAAGATGTCATTAGTCTAGGGGTTTACGTACTTTTTCCACCTGCACTGTGAATGTTTACATGGTGTGTTCAATAAAAACATGTTAACATTTAATTATTTGTGTTATTAGTTTAAGCAGACTGTGATTGTCTATTGTTACTTAGATGAAGATCAGATCACATTTTATGACCAATTTGTGCAGAAATCCATAAAATTCCAAAGGGTTCACATACTTTTTCTTACATATAGAGAGAGAGAGAGATATCTATATCTCAAGCGTGTATATACATATATATATATATATATATATATATATATATATATATATATATATATATATATATATATATATAGATATATATATATAGATATATATATATAGATATATATATAGATATATAGATATATATATATATATAGAGATATAGATATAGATATATATATAATTGTGATGTAAAATTGAAGCAAAAATCGCCAAAATGGCAAAAAATAATATTTAGCATGGCTGGATCTTAACAAGGTTCCAAGTAGAGCTTCAACATGCAACAAGAAGAAATGGGATTGAGACAAAACATTTTTTGAGCATTCAATTTAATGAAAACAACGAATAAACTGAAACAGGCTGTTTTTCAGCTGATCAAAAGTTTAGGACCACACCTCCCAAAAAAAACTACCACAAATTGGTCATAAAATGTGATCTGATCTTCATCTAAGTAACAACAATAGACAATCACAGTCTGCTTAAACTAATAACACAAATAATTAAATGTTAACATGTTTTTATTGAACACACCATGTAAACATTCACAGTGCAGGTGGAAAAAGTACGTGAACCCCTAGACTAATGACATCTCCAAGAGCTAAATGACAATGAATCCACATTTTTGCACATATTTGGCCTTTTACAGTCATGTGGTCCTAAAATTTGGATCAGCTGAAAAATAGCCTGTTTCAGTTTAATCGATTATATTCAATTGAATGCTCAAAAAAATGTTTTGTCTCACTCTTTTCTTCTTGTTGCATGTTGAAGCTCTACTTGGAACCTTGTTAAGATCCAACAATGTAAAATATGATAATTTTTTTTGCCATTTTTCAAGCGGTCTTAAACTTTTGATCAGGAACTGTGTGTGTGTGTGTGTGTGTGTGTGTGTGTGTATATATATATATATGTGTATATGTGTGTGTATATGTATGGTTAACTCCTTTTTATGGAAAATATATATAATCAGCCATATTCTGATGACACATTCCCTTTAATCTGCATTCCTGAGGTTTTTTTTCCACAAATATTATGTTAAAATGTATTGTATTAAGAAAGCTTAAATGTGCACTAGTTTATTTAAATATGTATTGTATATTATGAATGCTACATGTGCTTACACACTTTTATGTACAGTGTTACTCAGCGTGATTGCTTCCCTCAATTACAGATGCTTCCGTATACTAAAGAAATTGTGGAGTGTGGCTTAGCACTGAACACCCATCTTTATTATTCCCTTATGATTGACAGGGGGACAGGTAAGAATTGGTATCTGTAATCTGATATTAGAATATTCCGCAATATTTATAGACATATCTTCAATGTGTACAATGTTAACTTTTTTTTTTTTATAACTAAGACAAGCTTTTAAGAAAAGAGACACGGCCAAGCCATGTCCTAGTTTTGAGAGGTATCCGACAGGATTATAACTGTTCCCAAGAACCTCCATAAAAAATGTATATTTGCAGTAAAGATGCTTTATACCATTCTGGGCAGTTCTGTCACATATGACGGTAAGAATAGCACAGTATGCAGGGCTGTTCGCTAGCAAAGAAAAGAAAGTGAAACTGCGTTATAAATTGCCACAATAATTACATGTGTGAATCCATCCTAAGGCCAGACATTGCCAGTTCAATGCGAGAAACTCGCTCCATGTGGCGGTGTGAGTTCCTGTTCCGACCTCACATTAGGTCAGTGTAACTCAATAGATTCCAGGTCTGGCAGGGTCACATAGACTTCTAAATCATTATAGCCCTGTGCGATCCTGTCGGAGGAGTACAGGACAGAATGGGAATCACGCAGCAAGTTTCTTGCCTTTAACTTGCTCATCTGTGTCTGGCCTAATAGTGGCATGCACTGTATGTAGGATGAGCAAAAAGCCTGTGCTATGGACAGTGATATTGCCCTTGTATGACATTCAAGACATAACTGGAATCCCAACAGTCAGATGGGAGTTTCGCCGGTTAGTAGTATAGTATTATATGCATCTCTTACAGCAGGTATGGTATTTTCATCAGTAAGTTCACAGTGATTTTTTTATTTTATTTTTTGGCTCACCTTGTATGTATTATATACACATATGGATGCTGATTGCATAGATGAAAGTACTTAATCCCACTAATAAAGTAGGTCACCTAGCCTTTTATGTTAACCACTTCACATCTGCCCATAGGATATAAACGTCCTGTGGGTGGATGTTTATCTCTGAATGGACGTTCTGGAACGTCAATTCATAGATGGCAGCTGCACGCTAACCGTGCAGCTGCGGAGCGGGGGGCCTGCTGTCAGTGACAGCAGGGAAACCCAGAGAGAAGGCAGGGACAGTTCCCAGATGTCCCTGCCTTCTAGATCGCTGTATGCACAGCGCTCAGCGATTACTGTGTATACAGATCAGGAAGCACTATGCCGGGAGAGTGCAGGAGCTGTCAGGTCTTCTACAGACCTCGATCAGCCCTGCACTGAGGCTGTACAGCACTGTATTCTGCTATACAGACTCTCTGGGGCTGTATTTCCCCTGCAACTGGAGCTACTATGTCAGCCCCAGTTACAGGAGAAATCAATAAAGAAATCAATAAATAAAAAAAAAGTGAAGGTAAATGTCCCCCAGTCTTCTATGACCTTATAGGGGACGTAAAGTGTAAAAAATAAAAACAATAAAGTGTTTACAAATAAAAAAATAAAAAAAGGTTTCACATGTAAAAAAATAAATAAATAAAAATCCCCCAATTAAGTAATAAAAAAATGGAAAAAAATAAATAAAATACACATATTTGGTATTACCGCGTCTGTAACGACTGGCTCTATAAATATCACATGATCCACCCCGTCCGATAAACACCATAAAAAAATAATAATAAAAACTGTGTGAAAGAAAAAAGCTACTTTTGTCATCTTACATTACAAAAAGTGCAACTCCAAGTGATCAAAAAGGCGTATGTCTCACAAAATGGTACCAATAAAACCATCACCTCTTCCTGAAAAAAAATGAGCCCCTACATAAGAAAATCGCAAAAAAAATAAATAAAATATATATAGCTCTCAGAACATGGAGACATTAAAACATCATTTTTTTGTTTCAGAAATTCTATTGTGGTGTTAAAGTGAAATAAATAAATAAAAAGTATACATATATAAAAAAAAAAAACAGTGCCAAAAAAAGCCATGTTTTGGTTACCTTGCCTCACAAATAATTTAATATAGAGCAATTACAAATTTATATGTAGCCCAAAATACTACCAATAAAACTGGCACCTTATCCCCTAGTTTCCAAAATGGGGTCACTTTTTGGGAGTTTCTACTGTAAGGGGGGTCTTCAATTGGGACATGGCATCTAAAAACCAGTTCAGGTAAATCTGCCTTCCAAAAACCATACAGTGCTCCTTTTCTTCTGCACCCTGCGGTGTGCCCTTACATCAGTTTACGACCACATGTGGGGTGTTTCTGTAAACCACAGACTCAGGGTAATAAATATTGAGTTATTATTGGCTGTTAACCCTCGATGTGTTAAAGAAAAAAAAGGGATTCAAATGGAAAATCTGCCAAAAAAGTGAAATTTATAAATATCATCTCCATTTTCCTTTAATTCTTGTGTTTTGAATAACTTGAGGGGTGTAGTTTCTACAATGGGGTCATTTATAGGTGGTTTCCACTATGTAAGCCCCCACATAGTGACTTCAGACCTGAGCTGGTCCTTAAAAATTGGGTTTTGGAAATTTTCTTAAAAATTTTAAGAATCACTTCTAAAATTCTAAGGCTTCTAACGTCCTAAAAAAATAAAAATGATGCCAACATAAAGTAGACATATGGGGAATGTTAAGTAATAAATAATTTATGAGGTATCACTTTCTGTTTTAAAAGCAGAGAAATAGAAATTTAGAAAATTGAGACTTTTTCAAAGTTTTGGGTAAATTTTGGATTGTTTTATAAAGGTGAAATATATTGACTCAAATTTACCACTGTCATGAAGTACAAAACAGTCTCAGAATGGCTTGGATAAGTAAAAGCATTCCAAAGTTATTACTACATAAAGTGACACATGTCAGATTTGCAAAATTAGGCCCGGTCAGGAAGGGGGAAATGGCCCGGATGTGAAGTGGTTAAGTAATGAGATGCAGTTTTTTAGATTTAATTTTTTTAATTGTTTCTTTGCAGCCAAACTTCACGGAGCAGTAGTTCTTAATCCTGGTTATTGCGTCATCCCTCCACTGTTTAGTCTTTGCCTCAACTGGAAGGGTGAGCGTAGTTCCAGAAATGATGAAAACATTCGAGTAAGTAACCTATTGTTTATCAGAAATATTGGGACTTCTCATGAGTTGGTGGGATTATTAAAGTAATCCAATATCTAACTCCCAGCACCCCTAACAGTCGGTCACAAGTGAATGGGCCTGAGCTGCAGTACCATACCATACGATACAGTGTATGGCTCTGTGCTTTGTATGCTGTTATGGGACTTGGAGCATCCTTGGAAACAGCTGATCAACAGGGTTGGGCCACCACTAATCTGATATTGATGACCTATCCTGAGGATAGGTCATCAGTATTGTGCTCCCCAAAAAAACCTTCAATAAAGGCAGTGGTGAGATTCTCTTAAGCAGTTAAATAGTGTTTAACTTTGGTCTTTCCAAAATCCACATGAAAGTGTGTATTGGCAGCTTATCGAGGAGAGCCCTGTCAATCCACCAGTAGTTGGAGTAGAGCCACTGGCTGGCCAGGGCTCCCTTTCTCATGCACTGCCTGCTTGTCCTTTTCACAGTGTTGGACCCCTGTTTCATAGTAGTGGCATTTTTAAGGAGCTTGTATAATTTGGAGATTTATGCCTTATTCCCAGTCAGTGTTCGGTCTGTGATTCTCATCAGTGATTTTGAGCCAAAACCCTGGATTGGAGCCTCCACCTACATAAGATATAAGGGAAAGATCTGCACCTGTTCTGTGTTTAGAGCCGCACCTGGTTTTGGCTCACAATCACTGATGGAAATCAAGTTAAATAAGGCATTAAAGAAAAATGTATGGCATTCTATGATGTAAAGAATTTCAGCTCTACATTGTGATATGTTTTATTGGGTGTGTGGATGATGGGGTCTGATCTGCCACTTTATACTCCCTTGAAGGTTATGGAAAGTGAAATCAACGTCTACTATAAAGAACTTAGTGGTCCTTCCCCTGGGTTTCAGTTGCTGACAAATCAGCTGCAAAGACTGTGCATGTTGTTGGATGTCTATTTGGAGACAGAATGCCATGATAACAGTGTGGAGGGTCCACATGAATTTCCTCCAGAGAAGATATGTCTTCGTTTGGTTAAGTATGTAATCAAGAAGAACTATTACAATGTACTGTTGGATGTTTTTCAAGAGATATATATATATATATATATATATATATATATACACTTATTTTTTATGTATGATACTCCCAAAGTTGAATCACTTACCTGATTCAGTGCCAATTTGGGGAAGTGTCACTCTCAATCTTGCGCATTACATTAAAGGGATTCTGTCACCTCCCCTCAGCCAAAAAACGATTTAAAAGCAGCCATGCAGCACAGCTTACCTGGATTAGGCTGTGCTCTTTTATCTTGAAATCCGTCCAGCAGTTACTGCAAAAAACGACTTTGATCGATATGTAAATGTGTCCTGAAGGTGCCCAGAGGGGCGTTTTTTTCTTCTTAGTGAGCCCAGTACCGCTCCTCTTTCAGTGCCCAGTCCGCCTTCCTTGTACTGTCTAACCGCCGCCCCCAGCCTGCCACAGCCTCTCCTCCCCCTCCCTCACGCCGAACGAAGTCTCGCACAGGCGCAGTACCCACTGAGGGCTGCGCCTGTGCGATCATCAGGAGACTGAGGGCGGCAGCTTTATCTTCGTCACTGGGCATGCGCCGAGCCCAGTGACGTCCGATGTTAGCTCTTTCCCTCAGTCAGCCTGGTAGGAAGCGCAGAGGATTGCCGATCGGCTGCTGCACCCTGCGCTTTCTCCAGTCTGCCTGCCACAGTGAAGACGGCCAGCGATTTCTTTCCCCACCCTCCCTTCAGGAAAGAAATAAGTATTTGTTGGGGCGAATTAGGTATTATTATATTAAGTAAAGCTTTACTGAATTTATAAATTTTCACTGAGCAAAAACAAATACTTATTTGTGGGGAAAGAAATCGCTGGCCGTCTTCACTGTGGCAGGCAGACTGGAGAAAGCGCAGGGTGCAGCAGCCGATCGGCAATCCTCTGCGCATCCTACCAGGCTGACTGAGGGAAAGAGCTAACATCGGACGTCACTGGGCTCGGCGCATGCCCAGTGACGAAGATGAAGCTGCCGCCCTCAGTCTCCTGATGATCGCACAGGCGCAGCCCTCAGTGGGTACTGCGCCTGTGCGAGACTTCGTTCGGCGTGAGGGAGGGGGAGGAGAGGCAGGAGAGGCTGTGGCAGGCTGGGGGCGGCGGTTAGGAAGTACAAGGAAGGCGGGCTGGGCACTGAAATAGGGGCGGTACTGGGCTCACTAAGAAGAAAAAAACGCCCCTCTGGGCACCTTCAGGACGCATTTACATATCGATCAAAGTCGTTTTTTGCAGTAACTGCTGGACGGATTTCAAGATAAAAGAGCACAGCTTAATCCAGGTAAGCTGTGCTGCATGGCTGCTTTTAAATCGTTTTTTGGCTGAGGGGAGGTGACAGAATCCCTTTAACGCCGTTTGATTTCAGTGAGGGCTTTTGTAAACCTTTTATTTACTCTGGGTGATACTGTAGGGAGTTAAACACTTGCTGCCATAATCACACCTGATCTCTGGGGTCCTAGCAGCTGGTACTATGGGAATATTATTAAGAGACCCTCCTAACAAATTAGGGATTTTCAAGCTTGTTTAACCCTTAGGATACCGGAGTGTTTTTTTTTTTGTTTTAGTTGGTTTTTTTTTGGCGTTTTTATTTTTCTTCCCCATCTTCCTTGAGCCATAACTTTTTTTTAATATTTCCGTTCACATAGCTTTATGAGAGCTTATTTTTTGCGGGACAAGTTGTACTTTCTAATGCCACCATTAATTATGCATACAGTGTAGTGGGAAGCGGTAAACAAATTCCAAATGGGGTGGAATTGGGGGAATGCAATTCTGCCACTATTTTACGGGTTTTGTACCAACTGCATTTCGTTTGCGGCAAAACGGACCTATGCCATTCATTTATGTCTAAATAATGTAAAAATAAATGTTAACTTTGAAAAAAAAAATGTTTTTACATCACCATATTCTGACCTCATAACTTATTTTTTTTATAGTTATGTCTACTGAGCTGTATAGGGGCTAATTTGTTTGCAGGACAATCTGTACTTTTTATTGATACCATTTTGGAGTGTGTGTGACTTTTTGATCACATTCTATTACATTTACTTGGCTAAGAGAAGCAATGAAAAAATTGTAAATTGGCCATATTGACCCTTTTTTCTGTTATTCTATTCAGTGTATTGAAAAAATATTTTTATATTTGAATAGTAGGGGCATTTTTGGTCGCGGTGATACCCGATACAAGCGTTTAGGTTTTTGACACTTTAGATGCCGTGATCTCACTTGATCACTGCATCTAAACCATGTACGGCGCTTTTAGCAAAAGGGTTAATATACCGTGATATTGATTTTTCCTGTGACATAAGATCTCATTCGGGTTCTACGGTGGCTTAAATCTGGTTCTGTAGAAACATGGCGGTCCGTTGCTGTGGCCGTAATGCATCCATCTAGAACCAGCCTGTAATGCTAATTAAAAAGAATAAAGAATTGCTCATTTACTAAAGAACTTTCTGCATGTTCCGCTAATTTACATAATCATCTTCTTTTTGTTTACCACAGGGGACCCAGCCGTATGAAGCCTTTCAAGTATAATTCTCCACAAGGGTTTTTCAGCCACCGCTGAAACACAGATCATCACTATTTTTTTATTCATTTGTTTGTTTAGCTGTTTCCTTCCCATCACCACATTGTGGAAGCAGATGGTGTAATAGTTTGAAATAAACCATTGTCCAAAATGACTATAGTTTATTATTACATTATTCTTTTCCACTACTCCAGATTTATTAAATGAATGGAATCAAATCAGAATTAGACCAAGCTTTGCCTAGAAAGAGAATTTGCAGTTTTATTCCAACTATTTTGTATTGTGTACTTAACAAAGAATATGCTGTAACTCTTATCTGGATTGACACCCCTATTTTCTTATTGTCCTTCACGATGGCACTAAGCTGAGATGACCCTCCTCCAACCAGGTACAAGAAAAATAGATTTGACACTCCTCCAGCACCACAAAATTTGTCTGTGTGTCCTTTCTTGTGGAGGCAGATAGGAACGGGGCACACATGGCTTGTCTGCCACATTTGTAGAGTGTCGTGATGTGGATGTGGTATCTAACTCCTCCTTCCTCAGATCTGCTGTAGCACTCAAGGAGTCCATTCGATCTTAATATAGCCCCTTCGCAATCTGATATTTTCAGCTCTGGCGTATGACGTCAGAGGGGGCTTGATTGAGTTGGCTAAGCGATGCCTGATGGCCCCTTCTGACGTGGGTCCACACTATGCTGGCGTGAAATTCAAGGTGGTGGTCGCCCACTGACCTGAATGGAGTAAGTTACGGCAAATATAGGGTGCCCTTATGGCTCATGTTATGGATCTCTTAGGTTTTCTTGTATTTTTCCTTCCTGGTGTGCATGATGCATGATTAGAGTGAGAGAGAAATCACTCATAAAGCTAAATCTGCACCTAAAATAAAAAAATGTGCGGCCTATCTTGCTAAACTATCTGAGACTTGTATGCATATATTATGCCAGAAATGTACCTCAAATATAGCTAAAAATGTGCTTTGAGAGATGAAGTGAAGTATATTGTTGAGCAGGATATGCTTTCAGCCTTAGCAGATTTTGCCGTCTCTGAGCCTATACCAGTCACGTCTAAGGGAGAGTAAGATTATTTCTTCCTGTTTTCTCTTTGTTAGATTCTGAGGGTTTTTGCCAGAAAAAATAATTAAAGCTGTATGGGCAGCTATGAATTTATCTGATGAAAATAATTCCGACAACAGTTCAAGATCAGATGTTCGGTGGTTTAGAGCAGAAAAAGATATGCTTTTCCCGTACATAAAAACCGCCATGCTTTAATTAGAGCCATAGAGCCAAAGTTCACATCGGTCGAAGTTGCCTAAGACTTTGGTGAATTACTTCTGTATTCCTATCTGCGTATTTAAAAATAGAAATAAAAATCCAAAGTGTGCTTTGGTATTAAGGTACCAGCCAGTATCAAAGCCCACTTCAGATTCCTCTTTTAAAGTGTTTTAAAAAAGCAGATATTGTATAAATACAGTAGTAATTCACAGACTTTGGCCAATACAAACTTTAGCTCCGCGTAGCCAATACATTTTGATGCTGTAAGGAAACCACATTAAAAATGAAGATTTTGAACAAATCGATTCGCTCAAGCCTACCCAGAACTGTTAAGCACAGATTACTCTTCAGTGATGAGGATGAGTCTGTGCTTTCTGCTTGTCCTAAGGTGGATATTTCCCTGGCAAAGTTAGTTAGGAATTCTAAAACGCTGCTCTTGATTTTCTTTAAGATGCTATTGCCGAGTTTGTTCATATAGCAGCTAGAACCACTGTGCTTACTAATACTGCTAGAAGGGCATTATGGTAGAAATCTTGGTCAGCTGTTGTTGGGTAAAAAGTGAAGTCACGTAGAATTCCCTTTCATGGAGGTTTATTATTTGGTCAGGACCTGGAAAAGACTTCAGAAAAGTATTCTAACGCCAATTATTTTTTTCCCCTGTTTTTTTCCATTGGGGGAAACAGGACCGTAGGTATAGCTGCTGCTGCCACTAGGAGGCGACACTAGGCTGAAAAAAGTGTTAGCTCCTCCCCTGCAGGCTATACCCCCTCCAGCCTGCAGAGAGCAACTCAGTTTTTGCCTAAGCAGTAGGAGTAGCCGAGGAAAAAAATATATAACATAAGGTGCAACCAATTAACACCAGTAGGACCGAACCACCACAGAGGCCACTACCGGAAACCAACCGCCACATATGCGGCCACAATGGTAACTAATGGGTGGGTGCTGTGTTCCCCACCCAATGAACTCTGCGAGAAAGAGATTTTACAGGTGAGTTCACAAAAATCTTGTTTTCTCGCTTGTTTATTGGGGGACACAGGACCGTGGGACGTTCCAAAGCAGTCCATGGGGAGGGAAGAAACATCCCATGGGACAAGCCTGCAAGACTTTGTGGCCCAGAACAGCGTCTGCCGATGCTAAAGAATGCACCTGGTAGAATTTGGTAAAAGTGTAGGGAGGACCAAGTTGCAGTGTTACTCAGATGCGAAGCTTAGTGTCGCAGGACGCAGACCTCCCTGCTTTGCAGGGCATCATGCTTGTTATTTTAGGTATGGGAAACTGAGTAGCCTGGCTACTCTGTCTACCCAGGGAGCGAGTCCGGTGTCAGGTTTTCCTCACCGTCCGACCTCCCCCAAGAAGAAAAGAGGACCAGGGCAGCCTCGCTCCCCTGCTTCCCACCAACTAAGGGTCACCCAGATCAGGTAACCCTCCACCATTCCAGCGCCTGCCACTGATGTGCCAGCTGCTGAGGGGGTGCCCCTGCTGGTACACCACCGGAGGGTAAAGAGGAGAGGAAGAAGGTGAGGTGAGTAGGCACATAGGGTAAGTATTAACCCTCTCACTAACCCCCCTCCCTCCACACACTCTTGTGGCAGGAGGTCGGCAGCTCTGTGGGGGGTGCATTAACCTGCTGGGGGCAAATTTCTCAGGGGAGCATTTGAGGTGGTGTGGGAGCAGTGACCATTCGGAGGTTGGCCCCGCCCCTTCCCTTCCGCTCTTACTATACCGGTGCGGTGGATGCCGCACCGGACATCGGGGGTCCATAACTGGTGGCTTTGCAGGGCTTCCTTGCTGCGGTCGGCCGCGGCCCATTAACAAGCACACAAGTGATTGTTGTCCTGCCGTTCAGGCTGCAATTCGCCAGCCCCCATCTCCGCCGGGGGGGGCGTTGCCTCATTTCCCGCTACAATAGGCCGCGGCTCATCAAGTCAGGACGGCTGTTCAATCTGTCCAGACCGCAGTTCGTCCCTCTCTGGTTTTTGTGGGGGCGTGGCTTAAATTCCTGCTGCTACTGGGGCAAAAAGGAGGTGCCTGGGGACACAGGACCTGAGGTCACATGCTGGTAGGGCAGTTCTTTTTAGCTTTTTTACAGCTTGTCTCCAGCATTAGGGGGACTACCATGTCTGAGCCCACCAGCGACCCCCGCAAACTTCCAGACACCACCTATTTTGCTTGCACTATATGCAGCGTTAAATTTCCATGCGGCCATCCGGACTGTTTGCTCTGCGCCCAAACAGGTCCCCCTTTCCCAGCCTATGCAGATACCCGACTGTCCTTCCAATATGGAACCAGAATGGGCCTGGGCAGTGGAGGACCTCTCCAAGTTATCCCAATCCACCCTGTCTCTAATGGGTTGCTTGGTTGATAAGTCCACACCATTGCAGGCCGTGCCATCATCGGGTGAGCAACTGCGGAGCAGATCTTCACAAAAACATTGCAGAGCAGGACAGTCCTCCTTCTCGGACGCATCTGCTTCCCCACCCCCTCAGGGGTCACGCTCGGACGCATTATCTGTTCCTGGAGTAGTGCTGTCTGAAGGGGAAATTGGAGACTCTGATTCCGATACGGATCCTGAGTTCTCTCCCAGGGTTGTGGCTATGGTAGAAAGTCTAATTGCCGCTATACGGGACACCTTCCAAGTGCAGGATGAGTCTCCCTCTACCAGCCGCCAGAGCGCGTCTTTTCTCCACTCCAAAAGGCAGTCCAACGGGACATTCCCACTGCATGACGACTTTTCCGTCGTCTTGTCTAAGGCTTGGGATCATCCAAATCCCCGCTTTAGTACTTTAAAGCGTCTGGATCTGCTGTACCCTTTTCCGGCAGACTGTCTCCATTTCTCCTAAAGTGGATCCCCCTGTAGCACGTCTGGCCAAGAATACAGCTATGCCTGTGGCGGACGGGTCCTCACTTCAGGATCCAGTAGATCGCCGCATGGAATCTGTTGCTAAGTCTATTTTCGCGGCTAGTGGTTCCATGCTCGGGCCCATTTTTGCTTCCACATGGGTGGCGAAGGCAGTCTCAGAGTTGGCTCTACACCTCCATGTGGGGGTCCCGCTTCCAGAACTCCAGGCCTTGGCTTCACAAATCTCCCAGGCAGGGAAGTACCTTTGTGAAGCATCATTGGATGCAGGCACGCTTGTTGCCCGCTCTTCAGCTCTCGCAGTCACTCTATGACGCGAGCTATGGTTCAAGGTGTGGGCAGCGGATTCATCCTCAAAACGTTCCCTGGCAGCTCTGCCTTTCTCTGGCACTCGTTTATTCGGGTCTCGTCTGGGTGAGCTCATCTCTGAGGCTACAGGAGGTAAGAGTACCCACCTTCCGCGGAGCAAGCATAAGCGCACTTTTCACGTTAGGTTGTCCCAGTCCTTTCGCGGCTTTGCAGGTACGCGCCCGGCGACAGGGATCTCTTCCAGAGCCACCCCTCAGGATCAGCTAAATAAGCCATTCTTTAAGCCGCAACCAGCTTGATGGCCACGGGCTTAGCCTACCCACCCCGCAGCCAACAAACAGGCCTCAGTATGATGGTACGCCCCCATCCTCTTGGGTGGGGGGTCACCTTCTCCTATTTCAGGAATATTGGCGGGCGCATGGGCACTCAAGGTCGTCTCGTCAGGTTACAAGCTCGAGTTTGCTTCCCTTCCTCCAAAAAGGTGGATCGGGCCACTGCTTTCTTTCAGGCGATCTAGGCTCTCCTGTCTCAGGGGGTCATTTCACTGGTTCCCCGCACGGAACACTTCACAGGTTTTTATTCAAATCAGTTTGTAGTTCCCAAAAAGGAGGGGTCAGTTCGTCCGGTTCTGGACCTCCAAGCTGTTAAATTGGTTTCTCCGAATACAGCGGTTCCGGATGGAGTCTTTGTTCCGAATTCCTTTCCTCCATAGATATCCAGGACACATACTTGCACGTCCCCATTGCCCCGGCGCATCATCGATTCTTGCGTTTTGCAGTGGGCTCCCAATATTACCAATTCATCGCCCTCCCTTTTTGGTTTGGCAACAGCTCAGAGTTTTCACAAATGTTCTGGCTCGAGTCCTGTCCCTCCTTCGTTCCAGGGGCATCTCTCATTTCCTACTTGGATGACATTTTAGTAAAAGTGACATCCTTCACCCACAACAAGGACAGTCTCCTCATCACTCTGGAGACACTAGCACAGTTTGGCTGGCTAGTGAACTTCCGGAAGTTGTCCCTATGCCCATCCACATGCATCAAATTTTTGGGGATGATTCTGGACTCGGACGTGGCTTTAGTTCGCCTGCCTCGGGACAAGCGTCAGGCCCTCCGGCAAGTGGTCAACCTTCTTCTCAAGCTCCGTTCCCCATCCATTTGCCGGTGCATGCAAATTCTGGGAATTATGGAAGCTGTGCCGTTCACCCAGTTTCACACCCGGGCACTCCTCTCGTCCTGGGACAAGTCTGCGGACTCCTTGGACAAAACCATAGTCCTCGCTCCAATGGTGCGCTCGGCACTCAGATGGTGGCTCTCCACACCAACATTGGATTCGGGGAAATCCTTTCTCCCGATTTACTGGACCGTCATCACTACCGATGCCAGTCTTCAGGGCTGGGGAGGAGTCTTCCCACCCCGGACGGTACAGGGGGTTTGGTCTCAATCCGAGTCCAAACTGACAATCAATATCTTGGAACTTCGGGCCATTCGTCTGTCCCTCCTTTATTGGTCCCCCCCCCCTTCTGAAGGGCCAGCCAATCCGGATACAGTCGGACAACGCCACATCAATCATCAAGGGGGAACCCGCAGTGAAGCGGCGATGGCCGAATCCTCACTGATTCTTCAATGGGCAGAGAAGCACGTACCAGCCCTGTCGGCAGTCTATATCCCAGGGGTGGATAATTGGACAGCGGACTTTCTCAGTCAGACGACCGTGGACCCGGGGGAATGGTCCTTGCACCCGGAGGTCTTCACAGAAATCTGTCACCGTTGGGGACAGCCAGACGTGGACTTGATGGCGTCCAGGTTCAACCACAAGCTGCCCGCCTTCTTCTCTCGCACAAGGGATCCAAAGGCATGCGCAGTAGACCATGGGACGGGTTCTCCCTTCTGTACGTGTTTCTGCCTCTTCCTCGAGTGCTCCGCAAGATGAGGATGGAGGGCATCCAGATGATACTCATCGCCCCCCGACTGGCCTCGTCAAGCGTGGTACTCTGAGATAATTACACCGTGGCCCCTTTGTGATAATCACACCGTGGCCCCTTCTGCTAAGAGAAGATCTACTCTCGCAGGGACCTATCTTCTACCAGCATTTCGAGTCGCTATGTTTTGACGGTGTGGCTGTTGAAACCCGCCATTCTGAAACAGCGAGGTTTCGCTGATAAAGTCATCTAGACAATGATTCGGGCCAGGAAGCCGGTGTCGTCCAGAATCTATTACAGGACTTGGAGGTAATTTCTCTAGTTCTGTGAGGACCGGGATATTCCACCATTGCGTTTTTCGCTCCAAAATATCCTCTCCTTTCTCCAATCGGGCCTAGATTCTGGTCTGGCGCTTAGCTCTCTAAAAGGGCAGGTGTCGGCGCTGTCTATCTTTTTCCAGTGCAACCTGGCTACGCGGAACATGGTGAAGACTTTTCTTCAAGGGGTGGCGCATACTGTTCCTCCTTATCGCTCCCCTTTACCCTCCTGGGACCTCCAACTTGGTCTTGGGGTCTCTTCAGTCTGCTCCCTTTGAACCATTATGCGATGTTTCTCTCCGTATGCTTACCTTGAAGGTGGCATTTCTAGTGGCTATCACATCAATCAGACCTGTTTCGGAGTGCTCAATCATGCAAGGAACCATTCCTAGTTTTGCACCAGGACAAGGCGGTGCTCCGTCCGGTGTCGTCTTTTCAACTGAAGTTGGTCTCGGCTTTTCACGTCAATAAAGACATAGTCCTCCTTTCCTTTTGCCTGTCCCCTTCTCATCCTAGGGAACGGGCTCTCCATACTCTGGATGTGGTTCAGGCTCTGAAGATTTATTTGTCCACTTCTAACTCCTTCAGACGGACAGATTCTTTGTTCGTCATTCCCGAAGGGCCGCATAAGGGTCTGGCGGCTTCTAAGGTTACCATTGCAAGGTGGATTCGTTTGGCAATTGCCGAGGCATACCACTCCCGGGGTAAGGTACCGCCTGTCCGGATCACAGCTCACTCCACCAGGGCAGTAGGCGCTTCATGGGATCGGTTCCACCACGCTTCTGCTTCTCAACTGTGTAAGGCTGCGACTTGGTCCTCCCTACACACTTTTACCAAATTCTACCAGGTGCATTCCTTGGCATCGGCAGACGCTGTTCTGGGCTGCAAAGTCTTGCAGGCGGCAGTGTCTGAACGGCCGTGAAAGCTTGTCCCATAGGATGTAGTTCTTCCCTCCCCGTGGACTGCTTTGGAACGTCCCTCGGTCCTGTGTCCCCCAATGAACAAGCGAGAAAACGAGATTTTTGTGAACTCACCTGTAAAATCTCTTTCTCGCCGAGTTCATTGGGGAACACAGCACCCACCCATTAGTTACCATTGTGGCCGCATATGTGGTGGTTGGTTTCCGGTAGTGGCCTCTGTGGTGGTTCGGTCCTACTGGTGTTAATTGGTTGTTCCTTTATATATTATTTTTTTTCTTTTCTCGGCTACTCCTACTGCTTGGGCACAAACTGAGTTGCTCTCTCCAGGCCGGAGGGGGTATAGCCTGCAAGGAAGGAGCTAACAGCTATACCCACGGTCCTGTGTCCCCCAATGAACTCGGCGAGAAAGAGATTTCACAGGCGAGTTCACAAAAATCTCGTTTTTGGAAATTCAAAAAGGGAACTTTTTTCCAGGGTAAAAGAAAAAAAGAGGGAAATCCCAGAAAGAGGGAAAGAAAATATATATATTTTTAATACATAAACCTCTGAAAATACCAAACAATGACGCCAGGGAACAGAGCTCAACAAATCCATCAAATATGAAAGGTTCAACAAAGAATCTATAAAGTTAAAGATGACCTTTCACCACTCCTGACAGGTCTAATAGCTTTATGCATTCCCCATGTACCAACAATTCTGGAACATCTATTCTTATAGCTCTGTTTTGTGCTATTTCTTTATTATTTGTACTAGAAGTTATGAATGAATTGCTAAAAATGGCAGCACTGAATAGACGCGGGTGTGTATCTGCACAGTCTCACGCTATCTAATCAGTGCTGCCATTTTCAGACTGTAACCCAACTGGTTACCTCCCCTCTGTACCCTTACTGAAGGCTAATAGCAATTCATACATAACTTGTAGTAGAAATAATAAAGTAATGGCATGACATAGAGACATAAGAAAAGATGTTCCAGAATTGTTATTACATGGGGAATGCATAAAGCTATTAAACAGGCATGTCAGGAGCGGTGAAAGGTTCTCTTTAATTATAAATCTGCTACAAAAAGGAGATTTTATGGAGTCCCTAGATTTACAGGACTCGTATTCCAGTTTCACAAGAACCAAAAATTCCTAAGACTAGCGGTTTAGCTCAAGGATGTAGTACATAATTTTCTGTTTCAAGCCCTTACCTTGTGGATTACGTCTGTGGCCAGAATTTTCACAAAAATTGTGCTGGAAGTCATAGCTCATTTGAGGAAGAACAAATATACCGATCATTCCTTATTTATATGATCTCCTAGTGGTAAGTTCAGCATCAGGCCTAGAAAACAATGTCTTTCACGTTAATGTCATTAGGGACACAGCACCATGGGTATATGCCCAGTTACCACTAGGAGGCAACTCCAGATATGGAAAAGGTTGGCTCCGCCCAGGCGGGCTATACCATCTCCACTAGGCTAATCAGTTTTAGTCTAGTGTCCGTAGGAGGCAGACACAACCTTCTCTCCTGCAGGTCTTGCTGCTACTTTTTTAGCTTTTTTCTTTATTTTTCTTTTACATTTTTTTCACTTTACAAGTGCAGGTTTTATCCTGCAGCAGGGGGGGGGGGTCTTCATCGTGGAAGTCCACTTTAGTAGCACCCCCTGCAGGAGCGTACCTCGCCGGTCACCCAGTCCCCTATTACAGCATCTGCAGTGGAGTACCGGTAATCCCACTCTTGTGCGAATTTACCGAAGGGGTGACCCTGTGGTGCCCAAAGATGCCAGATGGTGAGTATGCTCCCTACCCTAGTTAGGACTCCTTCCCTCCCATCCATTCATACTCCATCAGGGTCCCCTCCCCCCTGGCTGTCCTTCTCTTCCTCGGCCTCCTAATTACTCTGGTCCCTGGCTTGTGCCTGGACTAGGCTGCTCCAGTTCCCGCCTTTTTTCTGGAATCCAGGATCTCTGTGTGGCTGATTTTCTCTCTATATGGTGGTTGCTATTACCCCCTTCCCTCCCCCCTCAGGGCATTCCTTCTTCCCCTCTCCAGGTCCCGTGGTGTCCGCCCTCTTAGGGTGCTTCATTTTCGGCTGCGGCATCTACTTTAGTCCCCGGCTCTGGCTGTGACAAGGCCGTATTTGTTTTCCAATTTTTCCCTGCCATCTAGGGATTCTATTGGGTCATTTTTCTCAATAATGTGGGTCGCTTTGACCCCCTTTCCGTGACTACCCTTTTTTTTTGCCTTTTGGAGCTTTTTTCCACTTCCCAGCAACCTGCAGCATCAGTCCGCAGGGGGTGCCTCATTTTCGGCTACACTACTCTAGCTCCTGGCTTCTGCCGGGGCTAGGCCAAACTCTCTCCCGCCATTTTTTATTTATTATTTATTTTATTCTAGGGGTGTTGCTTCCCTCATGGCCTTCTAGAGGTCTCTGAACTGAATTTCCGGTGAGAGGACGAGTTGTCCTTCTTCCCAGAGGGTGCTTTCCCCATACTCACAGTGCCCCACGCCCGCATGTAGCGTTATTGGTAGGGCGTATTATCTTGGGCCCCTGTTCGGTGGTTCATGTTGTGGCAGGTCCCCTTGCCCTTCATCCCTCCCCCTGGGTTGCATCTTCTCCTGCGGTGGCTGGGGGTTGCTGTGCTATCGTCCTGGCTGGCCTGCATGCCGTGACTGGAGCCTGGGCTCAGTCGGGTTACCCTAAACTCTGTTCAGGGGTCACCTTCTCCCCACGTGGGTCCCTCACCTCCACCGTAGCCTGTGCCCATTCTCAGCTATGATGATATTATGGCGCTCTTCCCTGCCCTCATGCGGCAGCATCGGCCCCCCCGGGAGTCCTTTGCTTCCTGCCTCGTCCATATCAGGGGGCAGAGTCCAATAGTGGCCTATGGTCTCCCCTCATAGGTCCCGCTCATCCCCTGCATCCCCTACATCCTCGTTTCCTCCCAGGACTTGACCAGCACTGAGGGAAACGCCTCAGGTTTCTTCTGCCTCATAGGGGGACTCCTCTGCACAGATTCTGACTCTGAACAGAGTTTCAGGCGGTCTTCCGCCATACAGAATCTCTGTGTGGTCAAAGACAAATGTCCACTGAGGAACCTCTCCTCTCCAGGATTGGTATCCCCTTTAGTAGATTTTCAGATGGCACTCCCCTGGTTGCACAGGATATTATCCACACAGGTAAGTCAGCTTGCTGCCTCTCCATTAGGGGGTGCTTTACCCGCCGCCATGTTTAGCACGCCGGCACACCTATGTGGTATTCCAGGTACGTACGCCTTCCCCTTCACAGGGGGGTACTTGTACCACTGCCAAATGCTGTATCCGGCAGACTTTCCTGGTTCTAATGTATCTCCTTTTCAGCTGGAGTAATTTTACTATTACCAGGGGCTATATTTAACACATCCTCCTAGTCGGAGAGTGTTCCAGGCCACCGTATTACTTCTCCAGACGCTGTAGCCAATACACCATCCTGGTGCTAGTGTGCATCACGCAACCATATTGCTCCCTTATTCCACAGAGTACCTGTACCATCTTCAGATGCTATAGCCATTTCATCTGTCTGGTTCTAATCAGCATAGGTATTCAGGAACCATCGTAAAGAGACTATGGCTGCATGGTTGGGAATGACAGTATAAAGAGATGTGACATCTGCAGTTATCCAGACATATTCCGGCTTTCAGAAAAATTGATGAAAGGACTGGAGTACAGTTCTAGTATCTAGAAGGAAGCCCGGAATAGTCTGGACAAGTGGCTGCAACAAACTGTCACCCCAGGCAGACAACCGATCCGTAAATGAACCTATCCCAATAGGCCGCATAGGTGGGGGGAAGCCTGGTTTGTGGATCTTGGGTAAAGAGTGGAAAATGGGAATGATAGGATGTAAAACATATAAAATCAGCTTGTTTTTGATCCATAAACTCACTCTTAACCCCCAAAGACAACAAAGAGGATAAATTCTTTTGGAATTGGGGAGTGGGGTCATGTGACCTCTCCAGAAATGTGTCTGAGTCTCCTAACATGAGAAGATTTTGGGACGCATATATGGAGCGGTCCATGACCACAACTGACCCCCCTTTGTCCGCCTGTTTAAAAACAACATCTTTCATATTTTCAAGCTCCTTTTAGAGCCGTTTTTTCAGCAGTAGATAGATTGCAATTACTATTAAATTTAGATCAGGACTGACAGCTATCCCTCAAAGCAACCAGATCTCGCTCCACTGATTCCTGAAAAGGATCAAGAGCCAGAGAGCGAGACTGTATGGGATAGAAATCACGATTATGAGTTACAAAATATCGAGAGAAATCGGACACAGACAAAGAACTAGAAATGTCCCGACACTTCTGTAAATGAGACATGTGGACAAGTTCCTGGAAGGACGTATTTATCTGACTGAGAGAAATTGTGGCAGGAGGAGTAGAGACAGGAACAAAAATGGCAGGGGAGGATTCACCTGTATCATTACAAGCAAAGTGTTTCTTTAGGGTAAGGTCCCGAGCTAATCTGTTCACATCCAGTAGGGTCTTGTAGATGTCAAAATGACACGTTGGTTAAAAAGATAGTCCTTTAGATAGAACTTGAATCTGTGGTTGGGAGAGTATCATAGAGGAAATGTTGATCACTTGAGAATGAACTAGGTTTTTCTCTGATGCGAGGGGTAACGCCCACCTTTTCTTGTGTCTACGCCCTGCTCAGCGTTTTTTGCTGGTTTTCTAGGGCAGGTGGTTTCCTCTGCGGTAACGTGAGGTGTAGATGAAGTGCTGGGACGTGTGGTTTCTGACGCTGAGTCGGAGGAGTCGATGTCTGTAGAACTGAAGCTGACTTTGGGAAACCTGGATTTCTTTCCTCTATACATTCTTCTCATGATGGAAAGAGGAGTATTGGTTTTAACAGCAGGCCAGTTATAGACATTATTGGTTTTATAATCTTGCATGTCTCTGCCGAAATTTTTCCTGCTTGATAGCAATCAGACTGTCCTCCATTTTATTTAAATTCAGTTGGAGTTTCTCATCCAGATCTAAAAAAATGGACGAGTCCGCCAGAGGTGCAATGGAATTTTGAGTAACTGATTTCTTCCCGTAGATTAACCAGGGTCTCTTTCTTGTGAGAGATAATCAGTCCCATTAATTTGATGGAGCAATCTGACAAAATAGTTTGCAATTTGGTGGTAAAATCCTCAGAATAAATAGTTGTGGGTTTCTTCAGCAGACTCAGGCCGCGAGGAATCATTCCTCTATCCTCATACTACTTTAATGAGGTTAAGTCCCACCAGGTGCGCATTTCACGTGTGAGCAACTTTTCAAGATAACTCATATGAATTTTGAGATCCAGAACATTGAGTCCTCATCTTCTATATTAAATATAGCATTGATTTTTTTGAGTCTTTCATCACAATTATCAATGACTCAATGACTGTTACCAGGGCCTGTGACTGGTTCATTTTTTCCTAAGACTTCATGTGGCCAGAGATTTCTCTGGTCTTACATTTTTACAGTGCTATTTTGTTCCATTTTTTTTTTTTTAGGCTTGATTCTCGCCTTCTTTGTGTGGGAACCATGTCTTTATGTTCCTTTCTCCTGGCCATTACCAAGAACCCCCTTCTCCCCCAGATGATGGCTGCCTTCTCTGGCAGGATGGGGTTTCCACCTTCTCATAGGGTGTTTCTCTTTTCCCACCTGCCTTGCAGTGAAAGAAGGCTTGCTTCCCTTCCCATGGTGAGTCGTTGCTATTTTTTCTCTCAATTGTTCAGCCTCCAGTGCTTCCTAGTTTCCTCTCTACCCTGATCTTCACATGGTGTTTGCCACGGACAGGCCATGTTTTTGGTCTGAGACAATTTAGAGTTTTTTCCTTGCCGGGTCCTCTTACTGGTCAGGTTACTTTGCTTCCAGCCCTTATGGAATCGCCTTCTTTTTGCCGAGGGGTGGTTCACAGGGTTTTCCTTTTAGTTTGTCTCCAGGAAGTTTTATTTTTTTTTTCTTCCTTGGCTCAGGACTGCTCCTGTCCTTTTCCCAGGCATTTTCTCTCCTGCCAGGTTCCCTCGAGGTGAAATTTTTTTTGTTGGGTCTGTCCTCTTATAGATCCTCCTCCTGGAGCATCCTTCTATATGCAGAGTGCTAGGCCATTACCAACAGACTCCTTCCAGTTGTGCTGCTCTCCTGTTTCTCCAGAGGGAGCCCTGGTTCTTCCAGATCCTTCCTCTGGCTCTCTAGTGCGCACTTGTTCAACTCTCGGTTCTTGTGCAGGACATCTAGCCCTGCTCCCTATCCTCTAGCTTCTTTATTTTTCCCACCTTGGGTGGAGCTGTGTGTTTCCCTTTGTTCCTTTTTTGCATACAGCCTTTTTACCAGGCACTTGTCCTTGGGATCCTGGTGGTCTCCCACAATTTTTATCTTTTGAGTCTTCCTGGTCCTGGAGCCTCTCGGCTCACTTCCTTAGTTTTCTATCTACCATTTCATGCTATGGCCCCTCCTGGTCCTGTTGGGTCACATGGCTCTGCACCTGTGTGTGTCCCCTAATGACATTAACGAGAAAATTGGATGTTTGTTCTTACCATAAAATCAATTTCTCGTTCAATTCATTGGAGGACACAAATCCCACCCTTTTGTTTTCATTTCTATTTTTGTCACTGGGCTGCTGTTCTAATTCATTCCCTGGTCTAAATCCACAGGCTTTGTTTGTGCTGTTTAGACAGAAAAGTGCACCATGGGCTAATACCATATGAAACGGGTAAGTATTGGTTCCAGTATAAGGCTCAACTTGAAAGGATATGCTACCTGTAGGCACAACTCTAGAATGGGCTCATCAAGATGTGTACTGGAATCCTGTTTGGTGGTAGGTCTGCAGCCACGGATAGTGGTCTTCTTATCGGAGCTGCCAGAATTCCCCAAAAAGATACAAGCTTTCCAGAGCATATGCAGTGTTTTTACCTGATGAAGGTGAGAGTTTCCCCGAAACGCATTGTATACCTGCAATAAAGACCTTAACCTACGATTATCTGGACCATGGTTGGTTTCTTGCGCCGTGGGAAACCCTTTTCCCCTGGTCCAGGACATGTTGGTTCTTTGCTTTTGTTTCTCTGTCCTACTGCTATTGGTACAAACTGATTAGCCTAGTGTCTGTGGAGAGGGTATAGCCCACCTGGGCGGAGCCAACCTTTTTCATATCTAGTGTCGCCTCCTAGTGGTAGCTGGGCATATACCCAAGGTGCTGTCCTCCCCAATGAATTGAACGAGAAACAAATTTTACGGTAAGTACAAAAATCCAATTTTCAGGTCTGTCAGCTGTTGTACTGCATGGCTTGGATGATAAACTGGAAGAAATCCAGTCTTTCTCCCTCACTAGAGGTAGTATTGATAAAAATAATTTTGGGTTCCAATTGGCAAAAATGTTATCTTCTGTCAGAGAAAATATGCAAACTACAGAGTCAAATAGCAGAATTCCTGAATCTACAGCCTTCTATGACAGCTTGTATTCCAGCAGAAAAATGGGCCCAGCTGTGTCAAAGACAACTTCAGAGGGCCATATTATCAGTGTGGGACTAGGAACAGTCTTCTTTAGACAACAGGACGCAAGTCTCTCCATTAGTAGCCTAATCTTTTACCTGATGGCTTCATCCAGCCAGTCTGCAGAAGGGGGTTCTGTGGATTTACAATGATCTGTAGATAGTCACCACAGATACAAGCTATTGGGAATGGGGAGCCTACTGGTCATATCTCTCATTTCACGGAGAATGGTCAGCCCTACAGAAAGACATGTCCTCTAACCTACAAGAGCTATTAGCGGTTTGGGAGGCCCTGAAATCCTTACAGACAGTGGATAGGGAAGGATGTGAAAGTGAGATCAGACAACATGACAGCATATCTACCTCAAAAGAGAGGAACAAAGAGCCTTTGGTTGCAGGAGTTTTGGGGCAGAGAAGCACGTAATATCGCTGTCTGCAATCCATCTGAATAAAGAAGGAGACTTCCTCAGCAGAGTGAGGTTAGACCTAGGAGAATGGAGTCTAGATCCTCAAACATTTTCTCAGATAACAGACGGGAGTTCCACAGATCTCTACAAAACTACCAAACTTCACCCTTTCTCCAAATAACAGAAGTGGTAGAAGGAGATACTCTTGCCCAGCCTTGGAAATTTCTACTAGCATAGCCTTTTCCTCCTCTATCCCTCATTCCCAGTCCTGAGGAAGATTTGTGTAGAAAAAAACCCTAGTAATTTTGATAGCCCAATCTGGCCTAAAAAAAATCCTGGTTCCCCCTGCTGAAGTTAATGTCTCTGGAAGGTCCTTGGGTGCTACCATGGATTCTCAATCTCTTATCTCAGAGTCAAATCCTTCACTCTCAGATAGTACTTCTTCACTTAGCACAGGGTTCAGCAACCCCCGGCACTCCAGCTCATGTGAAACTACAACTACCAATATGCAACATTCACTTCTATGGTGTAGTTTCACCACAGCTGAAGTGCCGAATGTTGCTGATGCCTGACTGAGCAGCATGGTTTGCTGGATGGCGTAATAATTATCATGTTTGCCAGCGATCAGGTCGCTTCAAAGATATATTTAAAAAATCTGGAATAGGTTTTGCTGGTGGTGTGGGCTGTCCAGCCTATTTTGTATCAAATTTTCTATCCAGGCTATTCTTGGGTTTTTGCAGGCTGGCTTTAATAAGGGATTTTATCCTAGCACTTTGAAGGTGCATGTTTCTACATTAAGTTCTGTATATGATAAGCAAATAGCTGATCCTCCTTGGGTGATACGCCTTCTAAAGGTTGCAGTTAAATTAAAGGGAACCTGTTGCCGGGATTTTGAGCATAGAGCTGAGGACATGGGTTGCTAAATGTCCGCTAGCACATCCGCAATACCCAGTCCCTATAGCTCTGTGTGCTTTTATTGTGTTAAAAAAAACTATTGATACATATGCAAATTAACCTGAGATGAGTCCTGTACGTGAGATGAGTCAGGGACAGGACTGATCTCCGGTTAATTTGCATATGTATCAAATCGTTTTTTTTTAACACAATAAAAGCACACAGAGCTATGGGGACTGGGTATTGCGGATGTGCTAGCGGCCATCTAGCAACCCATGTCCTCAGCTCTATGCACAAAATCCCGGTGACAGGTTCCCTTTAAGACCCACTTTTAAATCTGTGGTTCCTCCCTGGAACCTTAATGTGGTTCTTTCAGGGTTAACCAATAGTCCATTTGAACCACTTTCTGGTAAGACTTCTCACTCTTTAGGGCTCATTCTCAGTCTGCAAAATGCCACTCCTCAAAAAACAAATGACATTCATGTTTCATCCGTTCTTTTTGCAGACCCATTGACTTTTGTAGAATAGGACATACTCTATTTTTTGCAGAACAGACATCCCCATAGAAATGAATGTGGATCAGATACAGTCCAAACGTACAGTTGTGTGCGCTGAGGCCTTAGGGGAAGTCTGTTTTCCAGAAATACAATACTAATGATCTATCCTTAGGATAGATCATCCATATGCGATCTGTGGGGGTCTGACTCCCATCACCACTGCCAATCAGCAGTGTATAGTGACTGTGATTTGTTTTGCAGCTCAGACTTATTCACTTGAATGGGACTGAGCTGCACATAGGCCATGTGACCAATAAAATGCCATCAGTGGCCTAGGAAAAGACCACGGCCTCTTCAAACAGCTGATCAGTGGCGGTATCAGGAATCGGACCCCCCACTGAACTAATATTGATGATCTTTCCTGTGGATAGATCATCAAAACACCAAAGCTACACCTTAAAAAAAAGTTAATCTAGACTGGGTAAATCTGTGTCCCACCTTTCACTTCATCATTTGACATTTCCTTTGATTGGTGTCTAAAATCTACTTTGATCCAATTTTGCAACTCAATAGTGGGGAATTATATGTTAAACACATGCACAGATGCCACTCATCCTATACGTACACACACATTGGACACCTACTACAGACGCACCATGCTCAAATTGTTGCCGCACACACTACAAGCACACTGGACGTGTTGTACACATTGATATATTAACCAAATGCTGAAAGTGCATATTTTACTTATACACTGAGCATGTTGCTTATTACTACACCTTTATCAAACGCTTCAATCATATTACAATACTTACCTCTTTTACCCTGGCCACTGCTGGAATGAGGAGACAGAGCATAGACAACTTGATGCATGCCCTGCTTTTATGAAGCCATGCCTATTTGTCCGATTATATCACACCCCCATTTATTTTATTTTTTTTAGCAAACCCTTTCCAACCAACCCTGACCTTCCAGCTTACAAGTTGTGCCTGGAATCCATGGTCATTATCAACTCCTGTTCTCTGGCAGGAATGTCCACCAGGCTTCAGGGCCCCTGTCCAGCTGAACCAGCGGGATGTCCACTTGAACCACTTTCTGGTAAGGCTTCTCACTGTTTAAGGCTCATTCACAGGTATGTAATTTTGTTGCTAAAATAGCCATATCTCTGTGTATTTATATAATTGAAAGTGACTGAGTTATGGGAGTGTACAGAAGATCACATTTTTTGGGGACTTGGTACCATAGAGAGATGGTTACATGCAGCAGTTTTAGAAGAATGGCAGAACATTTGAAGTCCACTTTCCACACAAACTGAATATAACTTTATAATAATTTTATTAATATATATCTATATATTGCACAAATCAGTAAGCAAGATAACCAGGACTACATTAGTGCATTGTTACTTCTAAGCCATAGCATACATCTTACACCATGAACCATTTCATCTGCTGCTCAATGTCCTGTGTTTCCCTCTTCATTTAAGCAACCTGTAAAGAAATAATGCCTTATTTCACCCAAGACATGAAAATTAAGGTGTAACTGCATTTAAAGAGCTTTTCCAGGATTTACATATTGATGATCCTGGGAATAGGTGATCAATATAAGATTGGCAGGGGTCCATCTCCTGTCACCACCACCACCAATCAGCTGCAGCTTAGCAAGCACAGCCCCATACATTGTATAGTGGCTGTTCTTGGCATGGCAGCTCAGCCCAATTCATTTGAATGGGACTGAGCTGCACCTGGGCCATGTGAATGATGAACATGATGTCACATGGTCTAGGAAGAGGCCTAAGCACTCATGGAGTCCCACAGCCTCTTCATACAGCTGACTGGTAGGGGTCCAACTCCCGATGTCATATTGATGACTTATCCTGAGGATAGGTCATAAATATGTAAATCCCAGATAATTCCTTTAACAATGTCCCTCTGTCCTACATGTTGTAGGGATCCAAAAAGCTGAAGAATGAGAAGTTGTTTAAGCTGTGTTCCCACGAGACAGAGATGATGTGTAATTGCAGCTGTCTACTTTTTTGCACTACTTTTTTGCTGTGCGGACCATCGGATGTGGATCGCGAACTCCATTCAAGTGAATGGGTCCGCGATCTGCATGCGGCTGCCCCACGGTCGGTGCCCGTGCATTGCGGACCGTAGTTTGCGGTCCACAGCACAGGCACGGAGCCCTTACAGAGAGCCTGCAGCGGAAATTGACATGCGGTGCAGATTTTAAAAACAGCAGCATGCCAATGTATGATCTGGATTTACACTGAGAATTTTACTCTTTGCAAAGCATAGGGCGAAATCTGCAGCAAAATCCACAAAAATCTTTATGGTGGGGTTTGCCATTGATTCTTTAGGGATTTTGCTGCTGCAAAATATGTTCTATGGGAATGTATCCTTACAGTTTGGAAGTGTTTTCACTGTCTGTGAAGGTGACATAAATGATTTTATTACTAACCAAATTGCTCCATAGGGTTTTTTTTTTTACTTAACCCTTTAGAGCCAGTATTTTGTTAGGGAATGGAGACTTTAAAAAAAATATAAACTCTGACACGGGCAGACCCATGTAAAGTAGCTGTGAAGGTTTTGGAGTACAGCAAACAACTCATGTATTTTAGCTTCCTGAGCTCTTTTGAGTTTGACATGAAGGAGAGTGGGATGTTGAAGTTAACCAGGTAGGTCTAGTTCAAAACAAGTTGTAATGAAGATGGTAGACTGAGGATCAGGATCACACTGAAGGTTCTTCTGTAGTACTGTGCAAAGGGCTGACCAGAGCAAAAAGTGCAGCTGTGTTAAGGTGTCTGTTCATGAATGTTTAGGTATGGCTGTTTAAATACACCCGTGTTACTTCCCTGAAGTTTTATATCACTACATTCATTATTTTACTAAGAAGGCATCTTCAACTGGAAGAGTGTTCGACTCAGGTGTCTACAGGCAAGTGTGGTACTTATGTGAACTGAGGGATGTGTCCTGCCGACTCTGAACAGTTACACATGGCTTCTACACTTTGGATTGCATTAAATCAGTGAAACTAAAATCACTAGCATATCCCATAAAACTATACGAGAAATTATTGCATGTGTCCCCTGACTTTAACCTACCTAATCATGTCCATCAAAGATCTAATTTATAATATTCCACTATCACTTGCTAATTTTTCATTGTATATCAAGAGCATTACTCTGTGGAGTCATCCAAACCACCAGTCGTTTACTAGTCTCATAAAGTGAGAAAAATAGGATGTGCATTGCTGTTAGTGAAAAGACAAGGTGGGGGTGTGAAAGGGTGCAGGAACTTCAAATATATTTTCACTAAATATCCCCTCGCTACATCTTCATTAGCTTAATGCATTAGTTAAATTACCACCTATATGTCCAATAAATTCAATCCTTTCTAAAGAGTATTCCTACTATATCTTACTTTCAAAACACTCTAATAGTAACTACAGTGGAACAAGTAATGCATTTATCATATTGCTATGAACCCCTTTATGTGACCCTTGGGTTGAACCTCTCAAGTGTATTCTATATGTTCAGTAGTACATACGTGTTACTGTTTCTTAAGAATAGAGCTGAACCACTGGACTAAAGGAACCGGCAGAGCTGCTGTTGTTTGTGATCACCCTAGTAAGTGGCTGGCTTTTTGTCCAAGTTCTGTTCAGCAGTACAGTGGGGTTCACCACATCAAAGCAGCGTCTCTGAAAATGACAGTTCCAGATCATGATTCTTGGATCTTTTGGGACCTTTTTGGTGGTTCCAACCATCCGTGTGCGCTGGTGTTTTATAAGCTATTTTACTTTTCACTTTTCTTTGCTTCTTGAGAGAGCTTACTTGCTATCTGATCTGTACCAGAAGACTTCTCACTTTTCTCAAGCTTAGTTTTCAGATCTCCACTAGACTTTATAGTACTTGTTTCCAAGGCCTTTTTAGGTAACTTTGGGCTATCCCCTGTTTCTTTTTTCTCTTTAGTAGGTTGCTCTGACACTGGGGATTTCTCTTTTTTAGGCCTTTGGTCCGATTTTACCTCACTCATCTTTAGTACCTTCTCTTCTGCCTTAATTGGTCCATTTTCTTCTTTGACTAGCTGCTTTTCTGCTTCTTTGCTTGGCCTCTTCTCTTCTGATTTGGATGCTTTTTTATCATCTTCCGCAGCAGATTCTTTTTTTGTTTCTGCTTTATCTGTTTTCTTCTCCTCTGCCTTAGTTGATTTCTTCTCTTCTATCTTTGCTGACTTCTTTCCATCTTCTTTAACTGGTTGTTTTTCCTCCTCCACAATTAATTTACTCTCTGCTTTTGGTTGCTTCTTTTCCTCTGCCTTCACTTGCGGCTTTTCCTCTGGCTTAACTGGTGATTTTTCATCTGCTTTAGATGACTTAGTATCCTCTTTTACAGACTGCTTTTCATCCAACTTTGTTGTTTTCTTCACCACCACCACAGCTGGCTTCTTTTCCTCTACCTCCAGTGGCTCCTTTTCTCCTGCCTTAGTTAACTTCTTCTCCTCCACCACAGCTGGCTTCTTTTCTTCTTCCTTTGGTGGTTGTTTTTCCTCTTTCTTACTTGTTTCTTTGCCATCTGCTTTTGGTTGCTTCTTTTCCTCTTCCTTCACTGACTGCTTTTCTTCTGTCTTAACTGATGTCTTTTCATCTGTTTTAGATGATGTCTTAACCTCTTTCTGGGGCGACTTTTCATCTGCCTTTGTTGTTTTCTTCTCCTCTACATTAGCTGACTTTTTTTCCAATTCCTTCACTGGTTGCTTTTCTTCTGTCTCTGATGGTTTCTCTTCCTCTACACTAGTTGGCTTCTTCTCTTCTTCCTTTGCTGGTTGCTTTTCCTCTTTCTTAGTTGTTTTTTTATCCTCTGCTTTTGGAGACTTCTTTTCTTCTTCCTTCAACGTCTGTTTTTCATCTTTACTAGCAGTTTTTTTCTCTTCTTCATTAGATAACTTATTTTCTACCTGCTTTTCCTTCTTCTCTTCTGTAGTTGGTTTAGTTTTCTCTTTCAAATCTTGCTGCTTTGTTTCTGCCTTAGCTGGCTTTTTTTCATCTTCCTTCTCTGACTGCTTTTCCTCTACCTGAGCTGGTTTCTTCTCCTCTACTGTAGATGGTTTCTTTTCATCCAACTTCTCTGACGGCTTTTCAGCCATCTTAGGAGGTTTCTTTTCTTCCATAGGTTTTTTTTCTTCTTCCTTCACAGGCTGCTTTTTTTTCCTCTCCTCTTCGTTAGTTGACTTTTTGTCCTCTTCTTTTACTTTTGACTTTTCCTCAGCTTCAGGTGGTTTCTTCTCCTCTGCCTTAGATGGCTTCTTTCCCTCCTCCTTCTTTGGCTGCTTTTCTTCTACCTTTGTTGGTTTTTCTTCCTTAGGTGACTTTTTCTCATCTTCCTTTACAGGCAGTTTTTTTTTCTCCTCTACTTGAGCTGGCTTTTTTTCCACTTCTTTATCTTGCTGCTTTTCTTCTGCCTTTTCTTCTACTTTAGGTGACTTTATTTTTTCTTCTGCCTTTTCATCTATTTTGATGGACTCTCCCTTTTTTGTTGACTTTGCATGTTCCCCTTCCTTATTCTCTCCTTTCTCTTCCTTATTGATTACCATTTGCTTATCATCTTTCCTTCCTGAATCTTGTTTTGTTTGACCTTCATTTTCATTAGTGTCAGGCTTTTCTTCATGGATGACTGGCTTTTTTCCCTCTTTCTTTGCTGGTTCTGCTTTTCCATCTTTCTTAGATGGTTTTTCATCAACTTCAGTTTGGTCATCTAATTCTTGATATTTTCTTGGTCTTATTTTGATCTTCTCATTTTCTTCTTCAGGTTCGTTTATTGGAGATGTGATCACTTCTTCTTCCTCTGTCAACTCTTCAGTCACATGAGTTTCTTCTGTCTGTTTCTCTACAATAACTGTCTCTTTGTCTGACTTCTCTACAATCTTGATTTTTTCTTCCTTTTTTACTTTAATGTGCTTCGGTGTGCTAGGTAACCTTGGGCTTCTTGCATCAAATGGAAAATGGTCAAAACTGGTACCAATACGACATTCTTCTCCCTCAAGTAGCTTTCTATGAAGGAAAATTGATAAAATTAGGTTTTTAATTTCTCCCAACAATAATGCCCTCAAAATCACTTTTTCTTTGTTTAAATCTGTACAAATACCACAGTTACAAATACATCACATATATTTATTTTGCATTGTGCTGCTTTTAATGCTATTTTAGTAAATAAAAATGGTTCATCAGTTATTTTCATAGCTATTTTGTGGTAAATATTGTGTTTTGCATTTCTCCTTACCTTAACATCTCAAATATTGTGGATATGATACAGAGTTGTAGCTTAATGCTTAAGAGGAACATTATTATTCACAACTTACTGAATAGAGAGTTTACTCTTTATGGTTTCAAATACAGACTGAAATCTGTAAGGTGGACAGTTTCTATAAAAAGGATCAGCATTCCCGACATGTCAGTTATTAATGTTAGAATTCCCCTTGTCAAAGTGGTGTGTTCCTACAGTTTTTGACACTCTTCACCCAGTGTTGATAGTGTCAAATTGTGTAAGGGACACAACTTATTAAAAAAGGGAATGGTGTAATACCCAGTTGTCTTATACAGTGGATATAAAGTCTACACATCCCTGTTAAAATGTCAGGTTTCTGTGCTGAGACAAATATAAATCATTTCAGAATTTTTTCCACCTTTTAATGTGACCAATAAACTGTACCACTCAATTGAAAAACAAACTGAAATATTTTAGGTGGAGGGAAGAAAAAGAAAAAAAATAATGTGGTTGCATAAGTGTGCACAGCCTGTTATAACTGGGGATGTAGCTGTGTTCAGAATAAGGCAAACACATTCAAAGTCATGTTAAATAGGAGTCAGCATACACCTGCCATCATTTAAAGTGCCTCTGATTAACCCCAAATAAAGTTCAGTTGCTCTAGTTGGTCTTTCCTGACATTTTCTTAGTCGCATCCCACAGAAAAAGCCATGGTTCACAGAGAGCTTCCAAAGCATCAGAGGGATCTAATTGTTAAAAGGTATCAGTCAGGAGAAGGGTTCAAAATAATTTCCAAGGCATTAGATATACCATGGAACACAGTGAAGACAATCATCATCAAGTGGAGAAAATATGGCACAACAGAGACATTACCTAGAACTAGACGTCCCTCCAAAATTGATAAAAAGACTAGAAGAAAACTGGTCTGGGAGGCTACCAAGAAGCCTACAGCAACATTAAAGGAGCTGCAGGAATATCTGGCAAGTACTGGCTGTGTGGTACATATGACAACAATCTCCCGTATTCTTCATATGTCTGGGCTATGGGGTAGAGTGGCAAGACTAAAGCCTTTTCTTACGAAGAAAAACATCCAAGCCAGGCTTCATTTTGCAAAAACACATCTGAAGTCTCCCAAAAGCATTTGGGAAAAGGTGTTATGGTCTGCTGAAACCAGGGTTGAACTTTTTGGCCATAATTCCAAAAGATATGTTTGGCGCAAAAACAACACTGCACATCACCAAAAGAACACCATACCCACAGTGAAGCATGCTGGTGGCAGCATCATGCTTTGGGGCTGTATTTCTTCAGCTGAAACTGGAGCCTTAGTTAAGCTAGAGGGAATTAGGAACAGTTCCAAATACCAGTCAATATTGTTACAAGACCTTCAGGCTTCTGCTAGAAAGCTGAACATGAAAAGGGACTTCATCTTTCAGCATGACAACGACCCATAGCATACATCCAAATCAACAAAGGAATGACTTGACCAGAAGAAGATTAAAGTTTTGGAATGGCCCAGCCAGAGCCCAGACCTGAATCCGATTGAAAATCTGTGGGGTGATCTGAAGAGGGCTGTGCACAGGTGATGCCCTTGCAATCTGACAGATTTGGAGTGTTTTTGCAAAGAAGAGTGGGCAAATCGTGCCAAGACAAAATGTGCCATGCTGATAGACTCATACCCCAAAAAGACTGAGTGCTGTAATAAAATCAAAAGGTGCTTCAACAAAGTTTAAGGGTGTGCACACTTATGCAACCATACTATTTTTATATTTTTTCTTCCCTCTACCTAAAAGATTTCAGTTTTGTTTTTCAATTGAGTTGTACAGTTTATAGGTCACATTAAAGGTGGAAAAAGTTCTGAAATGATTTATCTTTGTCTCATTTTTTACATCACAGAAACCTGACATTTTAACAGGGGTGTGTCGACTTTTTATATCCACTGTATGTTCCCTGGAGCAATAACAGAGGAACAGTTCCATAGATGTCAATAGAATTCCACTTCACCATAGCAGACAGGTTTTGCTCTGGTGGACCGGCTGCAGCTTTCCATGGTGATAACGGCTGAATGCTGGAGTGTGTGATGCCAGACCCACAGATCAGATGATTAATGGTAGGACTAGCTCTGCTGGTGCCCAAAGAGATTTATTCAAAATGTGCTGCAATATTAGTCACTGAAGATCAGCTTCATAGTTTTGAATGAACAGTCCTTCATTTAGTTATGTGATTTTATAATTCCCTACCAATAGGTACGCAGCCTACAATTTTTCACGCTCTTGTCCCTCTCTTGCAATTGATCAAGAGGCCAGCTTGTATTGCAAAAGGGGGTTTCTTCGGATTCTTCATGAACATATTGATGTATTGTATAAAACAATAAATTCAATGTAAAATTGTAATAAAAGTTTGTTTTTGTTTTTGTTTTTTTTAAACATTTGTAGACTTCAGTAGGAACTTTGAAGATCTCATATACATTTAAAATTGATTACAGCTTTAGATTTAAAGAGGCACTCCTGGAAATTTGAAGTGTGCTGGTATAATCTCATTGGACTGAATAGACAAAAATAATTCCTGTTCATACGGCAGACTCTGTGGCAATCTGTGAGTCTCAAGAAGAAGTCACATGATCTAAATGCCAAAAGTAATGGACACTAAAAATATATAAATAAATTGATATGAAAGTTTGTTAAACAAACATTAATTTAAACCAGCACATTTACATAGGGACAAAAAAATTCTGGGAGTGCTTCTTCAAAGGCAATGCCACTCCTACCTATATGCTGCAATCTCAATATCCAGAGCCATCTTGACATTCAGCAAATCTTGATACTCTCGTATCTGAGCAGCCATTTCCCACTTGGTGTTCCTTAGTTCGTTTTCCAACTGATGCAAAGCTTCCTGAATACAAAAAAAAGGACTTTATTAACAGAAATATAAGAGAATAAAAGTCCTCAAAAGTTCCACAGTTAAAGTCGTTCAACCCTTTACAAGTGATGGCCTATTCTCAGGATATACCATTACTACCTGATTGGCAGGTGTGTCACTGTGCACCCCAACTGATCTGCGATTCTGCAGCAGCTATGGCACTGGACCTACAAAGTCCATTGTGCAGTGGACAGAGCTGAAGTCAATAAAAGCAGCACTGCAGTAACCTGCTCTATCCACTGCACAATGGACAAAGCTGTGTAGTTCCTGTGCCAGAGCTGCTGCAGAACAGCTGATCGTTGGGGGTGCAGGCTGTTGGACAACCCCTCTAACAGCTAATTGTGAGCCATATACATTCCTAACACTATAACAGTACAACATGTGCAAAAATGGTGCCATGACTTTGAGTGATGGTTGGGTAATTGCAATGGCTATACAGTGACATAGCATCTATACAAGTCAGTTAATATATTGTTTCAGATGATTGGCTCATTGGTCTACTGCTTAGACAAGAGCTTCAATATAGAAGGCAATTAGTTTAAAAAGGGCGTTTCAACACAAAATGCAGTGCAATCTGCAGGCAGTATGTTATAGAGCAGGAGGAGCTGAGCAGATTGATATATAGTTTTGTGTAAGTGTTGTGAGGCAGTAACAGGCCTCATATATGAAGAACGGTATGTATCTCCGAGAATGGTGCACGAAACCTATTAAGGAGATACATATTGTAGTTTGCTGTGATGCACCTGAGACTTACTTAGTGTCCACTAAGATAGATGGTGGACACTGTTGCGATCTACTTTAGCCGGTATCAACTAATCTGGGCCTGGCTTTTACTGGGAGTAAGCAAAGAACTGGGTGAGTGCTTACTCCCCACTATCCACTCAAGATTTTATACGTGACTCATGTGCACAATTGTGTTTTAAAAGTGAGCAGCAGGAAGCAGTGTGTGTCTGTGGAGTGAGAGGCTGCAGATCATGTGACGCAAACACTGGCCTGTGGACTGATTACCTGACCCGGCTGTGATCCGGCTGTAAATGAACTGTAAGTTGGCTGGAACAAGCAATAGACAGTGTTGAAGAGACTTTGTTTTGTCCCTGACTTTCTTCAAACCTGGTCAAAAGAGCCCACGCCATTACAGTCTGTATACAGAGATAGCTGTCAGTCACTGATAGCTGTACATAGGGAGGTGTTATCAGTGATTGATAGCATTCCCTGTGTAAGTGTGTACACATAGATAGCTGTCAGTCACTGATAGATGTACATGGGGAGGTGTTATCAGTGATTCATAGTATTCCCTGTGTAAGTGTATATACAGAGACAGCTGTCAGTCACTGATAGATGTACACGGAGGAGGTGTTATTAGTAATATTATTCTCTATGTAAGTGTGTACACACAGCTGTCAGTCACTGGTAGGTGTATACAGGGGAGGTGTTATCAGTGATGGCATTCACTGTGTAAGTGTGTATACAGAGATAGTTGTCAGCCACTGATAGATGTACATGTGGGTGGTGTTATCAGTGATTGATAGATAGCTGTCAGTCACTGATGTACACAGAAGAGGTGTTATCAGTGATTGAATTCACTGTGTAAGTGTGTATACATAGCTTTCACTCACTGATAGATGTACAAGGAGGAGGTGTTATCCTTGATTGATAGCATTCTCTGTGTAAGTGTGTATACATAGATACCTGTCAGTCACTGATATTTGTACACGGGGAGGTGTTATCAGTGATTAATTGCATTCTCTGTGTAATGTGTATACAAAGATAGCTATTAGTCACTGATAGATGTACACAGGGGAGGTGTTATCAGTGATTGATAATATTCTATGTGTAAGTGTGTATACAGAGATAGTCGTCAGTCACTGGTAGATGTGCACAGGGGAGGTATTAACAATGGTTGATAGCATTCCCTGTGTGTGTATATAAAGATATCTGTCAATCACTGATAACACCTGACCATGAACAATCAGAAATGGCAGAGATTTAAATGTATACATTTTTACTGAATCTTTTCCTACTAAACTATTTATCAATTTGCTCAGCATCTCCTGCTGTATAATATGCTGCCTGCAATTAGTAAAGAGAACTTGTCCAGCCTTTTCTTGTGAAGTTCCAAAAGCACTTTATTCGATATCCAATATTAAAAACATCCAGGTACAGGTTGCATCAGTCCACGTGTTTTGGGCAGAAAACAATTTTAGCCCTTACTCTGGGCCATGAGTAAGGGCTAAAATTGTTTTCTGCCCGAAACGCGTAGACTGATGCAACCTGTACCTGGATGTTTTTAATATTGGATATCGAATAAAGTGCTTTTGGAACAACTTCTCTTTACTTATTCATATATTGCTCCCAAAGCGGGTGAGGGAGCGGTCCGTGTCCTTATGGTTAGAGTCTCCAGGCAGGTGAGAGCTGCTCTAATTTCGTTTTACCTTTTGAATGGATTGCTGCCTGCAATTTGCACTGCATTTTGTAGTGACAGGTACTCTTTAATCCCTCCCTGTCAGTTTTCATCTTATGGATGACATATCACTTTATGTGGTAATAACTTTGTTATGCTTTTACTTATCCAACAGATTCTGAGAATGTTTTCTTCAAGTTAGTGGTAAAATTGGGTGGATATGTTCTACTCCGATTTTTAAAAAGAAATCCAAAATAAATGCCATTTTTCTAGATTTGAATTTTTCAGCTTTTAAGATGGATAGGACACTTAGAATTTTGGAAATTTTCAAGAAATTTTCCCAAACCAACTTTTTTAAGGACCAATTCAGATTTGAAGTGACTTTGCGGGACTTACATAAAAGAAACCACCCATAAATGACCCATTTTAGAAACTATACCCCTCAATTTATTCAAAACAAAGTTTAGACACTTTGTTAACCCTTTTGGTGTTCCACAGGAATTAAAGCAACATAAAGGTGACATTTAAAAATGTAATTAGTTTTTTTTTTACAGATTTTCTATTTTAATCCATTGTTTCATGTAATACAGAAAAACCACTCTGAATATTTATTACCCTGATTCTGAAGTTTACAGAAACATTCCATATTTGGTTAAAAACTGCTGTATGGGCACAGTACAGAGCTCAGAAGGGAATAAGTACCATATGGTTTTTGGAGATCAGAATTTGCTGGAATGTTTTTTGGGTTTCATGTCACATTTGAAGAGTCCCTGAAAAACCCCTACAGTAGAAACACCCCAAAAGTGCCCCAATTTTGCAAACGAAACCCCTAAATGAGCGCTTTGACCCAATAGGTATTTCATACACTTGGCTGTGAAAATGATAAATTTCATTTCTTCCAATAAAATGCTTATTTAGCCCCACATGTTTTTTTATTTTCACAAGGGTTACTTCTCCCAAAGCACCACACAATGTTTTAAGCATTTTCCCTGTATATGGCAACCCACCTACAATGGAAACCCCATAAAAATGACCCTATGACCCTTTTGTAAACTACACCTCTCAAGAAATTTATCGAGGGGTGTAGTGAGTGTTTTGAAACAATAGAATTTAGAAACACTTGGCTGTGAAAATGAAAAATAACATTAATTTTTTTTCAATTGAATGCTGCTTTAGCCCCACATTGTTCATTATAAAAATGGGTAAAGCCAACCCATATGTGGTCGTAAACTGCTGAATGGGCATATCAAAAGGCTTAAAAGAGAAGGAGCACCATTTGGCTTTTGGAGGGCTGATTTCGCTGGAAAGGTTTTCAGTTGACATGTCACATTTGCAGAGCCCCTGAGGTACCACTTGACCCCACAGGTGCTTCGTAGATTTTTTTAAGATTGGGATATGAAATACATTTTTTTATTGTATTTCAATTATATTTAGTTTTAGACTCAAATATTTCATTTTTACAAATGGTAATAGCAGGGGCAGAAATACCATATGTGCAACCTGTGCAGCTGCACAGGTGCCTAGGAGATAGGGGGCCCACTGTGACCTTAAAAGTTTCTATCTGCTGCCTGTTAGACCTCATTCACAGGACCGTTGTTTGGGTCCGAGACGCATTTTTTTCAGCTCGGGTGCAGACCCATTCCCTTCAATGGGGCTGTGTGCTGTCTGCATCCGTTGCTCCGTTCTGTGGCCCCGTGTCCATTTTGTGGGCAAGAATAAGCGTTTCTATTATGGGCGGCCCGTTCCGTTCCGCAAACTGAGGAACACACACGGGTGCCATCCGTGTTTTGCGGATAAACAATTTGCGGATATGGTCGTGTGCATGTAGCCTTAGACTGTATGTAATGGACTGAGCTAAGGAATTGAGGGGCTCTATAGTGATCGGTTTGAGAGCAAGGGACCCCTGTGCTGGTCTTGCATGGGGGCCCTCTCCTGTCTGTGTCAGCCCTTGGGTAATAGGAGAAAAAGCCACCCACATTTTGTTATATAGTTTTCCCTGAGTACGACAATACCCCCTATGTGGTCGTAAACTACTATTTGAGCACACTTCAGGCTTCAGAAGAGAAGGAGCACCATGTGTATTTGAGGCCTAGTTTTGTGATTTATACAGCACTGGCTGCCAACAACTGCAGACTCTGGGCATTTTGACACCACAGGTATTTTGCAGAAATTAATGAACAGAAGACCGTGCAAAATACAAATTGCAATATTTCCACAAATATGGCATTTCAGTGCCAAATAGGTTGTGCCCAACTCATGCCATCTGAGACTCACACCACAATACTTGGATTTATAGGCTGCTTCTACGGGGTATGGAAATGCCAAAAAATGTGGACAGAAACTGCTATATGGGCAGATGGTAGGGCTCAGAAGGAAAGGAGCAGTATTTGGCTTTTGAAATGCCGATTTTCATCCCATTTACAGAGACTCTGAGGTTCTAGTACAGTAAAAACCCCAATAAGTGACCTCATTTTGGAGACTACATATTTACAAATATGGCATTTCAGTCCCTAATATGCTGTGCCCAGCCTGTGCAATCTGAGACGCAATACGCCCCTTAAATTGTTAGGGGGAGTTCTACTCGACAGATCTATGTGAGGGCTTATTTTTTGCGGGATGAGTTGCCATTATCATTGGTGTTATTTTAGGATACATAAACAGCGAAAAATGACATAGTAACTTTATTCTGCCGGTCAGTACAGATACAGAGATATCAATTTTATATAGTTTTTTTTTATGTTTTGCTACTTTTACACAGAATAAAAAAGAAAAATAAATCACGTTTTTGTGTCGCCATTTTCTGAGAGCAATATACATTTTTCTGGCATTGATCAAATTTTTTTCTGGATGAGTTGACATTTTCATTGGTATGATGCAAGGCGAGGTGACCAAAAATGGCGGTTCTGGCATAGTTTTTTCTTTCTTTTTTTTTTTTTTTTTTTTTTTACACTGTTCACTTGATGGGGTAGTGCATGTGATACATTTATAGAGCACCTCATTACAAACGTGGTGATACCAAATGTCTATTTAGTTAAAAAAAAATATTACGTTTTACACAATAAAAGAGTTTTTGTGTTGCTATTTTATGCCTTTTTCTTGTCTCGCGATGGTCTTGTGTGTGGGCTCATTTTTGTGGGATGAAGTGACCAAAAAATGCCTGTTCTGGCATAGTTTTTAAGATTTTTTTTTATAGTGTCTACTTGATGGGGTAGATCATATGATAACATTATAAAGCTGGTTGTTGTGGATGCAGTGATATCATATATATATATATATATATATATATATATATATATAAATTATTTTTTCAATTATAAATGACTTAGCGGAATAGGGATACTTTTTATACTTGAAAGTTGTATTTTTTTTTTTTTCTTATAAGACACGTTACATTTTTTTTGTTAGTCCCCATTCAACTTTTCAGAGTCTGATCCCTGGTTCAATGCAGTACAATACATGTTGTATTGTACTGCCTTTAAACTGACAGTTGCCTATGAGACCCAGCTTGGAGGCTGGGCCTCATAGGCTTCTGTACATGTCAGGCTTCCTGGTGCCATGGCAACCATCATCACACTGTGATCACATCGGGAACCGATAGAGTTGGAGAAGGAATCCTGTCCCTCTGTAAGCCTCTTAGATGCTGCAGTCAGCATTGACTGCGGCATCTAAGTGGCTAAATCACTAGCATTGGAGTTTTCAACGATGCCGGCAGATACAGCAGGGGCCTGGCTGTCAGTTAATGCCAAGCCCCTGTATGGACCAAGTGGGCACAGCTCCTGTGCCTGATCAATCAGCGAGCTGTACATGTACAGCACTACAAACACTGTTTGCTGTGCCCTACATGCATGCCTCTCATCTAGAGGTTAAAGAATAAACCAGATATGCGCTTACATTAGTTAAGGGAGTTACCTGGCCTTGTATCTGACAACCCCTGGAGTCTTGAAGGGAACCTGTCACGTTGAACATGGTGTCTGAGCTGAAGGCTGCAGATTATAGAGCAGGAGGAGCTAAGTGAATTGATATATACTTTCAGTAAAACTTGCAATTTATCCATTAATATCCATGTTCATTCTGGGCTTTGAAGTCAAGGAGGCGGTCCTGTCAGTGATTGACAGCTATCTCTCTATGACTGTGTATACAGAGATATCTGTGAATCACTGATAGGACCGCCTCCTTGACTTCAAAGCACAGAATGGGCAGGAATTTAAATGAATGAAATACAAGTTTTGCTCAATATTTTCCCATAAAACTATATATTAATCTGCTCAGCTCCTCCTGCTCTATAACATGCTGCCTGTAGATTAATTTGCACGTTCATAGTGGCAGGTTCCCTTTAACTTGTGCCCCTGTACATAAATATATAAATAGATGAATAAAACCCCATTTATCTGTCCGCAATCTTGCCGCTGCTCTGTTCCCGGACGCTTCCCGTTCCCACAAGACCAGGAAACAACTTGTACCCGTAACCACTATAACCGCTGAGACCAAGCCGGTCCCTGATCGTACAGGGACCAAAAGTGACCAGGAAGAAGCAGTCGCAGGAGCGCAGGCAGGTGAGTATGTTTTTTTGTTTTGTTTTTTCTCAGTGGCACAGTTTGTTGGCTCCAAGGCGGGACAACCCCTTTAAGTAAGGTATCTAATTTGTTTAATACAATTTTGGTTTAGATTGAAAGATAAATAGTAGGTATCTTACAATCCCCCCCCCCTCCTTCTTCATTTATTTCTTTCTCTATTTCCCTATGGGTCTATCTCAATACAAGACCCATATTTGTGTTGGTTTGTACAAAGGGTTTTGTACACACAGGTTTCAGATAGGAACATTTTGTTCCTACTGCACTGGATAGTCTGAAAAATATGCTATTTCATTGTTGTATGTCTAATAGAACTGTCATAAATGTTTAGGATGTAATAATGTAGCTTGGGAGCAGAAGACACGTTTGGTAACCTGGCAGATTGCAGCGCTCCAAGCGCTGGTCTAAAGCATTCCTGTCCTGGCCCTCCAACCAAATAAGACCCAGCTATGCCCATGCTTCATCTATGGCTCTTAGTGCCACTAGTCCCCCCCCCCCCCCCCCCCCAGCAGCCTAAAGACCTTCGTGACTGCCCAAACCCATGTGATCAGAGGACCTGCCGCACAGCTTGTGTCTCCCCCACTGATGAGAACCCCTACCGCCCAGCCTGTACTTAGTTTGACATGGCCCAAACTCCATGTGTCTGAAGTGCGCAATCCCACCTTACCATACAACAAAACTCATAACTCAAGGGCTGGGAGAGAGGACTTCAGCTTCTAAGAGAAAACCGTACTGCTTAAACCTGTCTCTAATGGTTTTTTTGACTACATTTTCTAAGCTGCTGCCCACTTCTATTAGCACTATGGAGATGCTGTCATGCTGATGTATATCAAATCCACCCACAGCCTAACATTTAACTAAGGTATTAGAATTGTAAAAGGCGAAGCATCCAGGGGAGCAACTGAAAGCATTGTTGCTCTAAGTCTCTGTAGCTCGTGAGCAGAGCAATTTGGGAACTGGCCCCTGCTCCCTGTAAGCCGGGCAATACAGATCCAAATCAAATACATTTTATTATACAGAAGTATAATAATGAGCTATAATGCAGCCAAATATACAGGTGAAGGGGCTAATGCTGCATCCAATAAGTTATTGTTCTGCACCAGTTGATTTAAAAACATCCACCTTTATTTCTGACTTTCTAAACCCATTCCATACAGCTGCTCCATTGTCTGCTACACAGTCTTACGACTAATGTGCATAGGAAAATACATAATTTAAAACCAATGACGTTCCACCCTGCAACAGGTGTGTCACTGGTTTTAAATCATGTACAAGTAATGTTGTAGAGCAGCACAAACGGACCTCATCAACCAATTCTGGAATGCATCAGCCGCAACAAGTCCGCAGATCCACAGCAATCTACAGAACAGCAGAAGAAAGAAGGATCACAGCAGCATGTCCGGTGTCTCTTTTATTGAAGCCTTGAGTGCGTACAAAAGCTAAATACGACGTTTCAGCTACATAGTAGCCTTTATCAAGCATGTAAAAACAGCATCATGCTGAATTGAACAAATGGCTCATAAAGTATCCTACCTATCAATACTGTTCAAATTGAATTCGATATTATGCCCAATGGCTTGTAGAGATTGTAATGTGAAAATCAATTTTAACTCTTTCTTTCTCAACATGCGTTCTCTATCACCACCACCCCTTCTTGGAATGTCGACCGAATCAATGACCCGAAATCTCAGCTGGTTGACAGAGTGACTACACTCATGTTTTTAAATTATGTCAGTTCCTATGCATGTTAACCCTTATTCACACGTCAGTGTTTTGGTCAGTGATTTCCATCAGTGATTGTGAGCCAAAACCAGTGCGTAGGCTACACAGACATAAGATCTGCTCCTGTTCTGTGTTTAGAGCCGCACCTGGTTTTGGCTCAGTCACTGATGGAAATCACTGACCAAAACACTGACGTGTGAATGAGGCATTAGTCATGAAAAAAGGTGGGTTTATACGTCCCGATATTTGGGGCCAATTAATGGAAACAACTGTTCCTAAAAATGCTTGTTCCCAATAATCTGCCCGTCTAAAGGTGCTGCAGATCAGAGTGAAATGATGCAGACACCTCAACCATCGTTCCTGGGAAGAAGATCGTGCTGTCTAAACAGAACTCTACTGCTCAGGAGCAATGATTATGTATGGGGACAAGCGATAGCAGCAGCGATCTCTTGTCCTCATAATGTAGAGGTGATTGCTTCATGTAAATACAGCACTTAACTCCCACTGAACGAGCAGCCGACTGTCGGGTGGGAGCGCTTCCTTCCCTACCTTTAGCTGCTCCTCAGTATGTGTACATGCACCTTAGGACTGTCTAGCATTCTAAATGCATTGAAGATAGAGCAGCGGTATGCTTTGGAATGTTTTTCATCCATGTCAGAAAAAAGGTGGATGTTTTTAAATCTCCTGGTGCAGAACAATTACTTGTTGGATCTAACAAGTTACTGGAATGGATCCTCGACCACAGGAGTTTAACCTTGCTACAGGATTCTTCCTTCACTGATTAGAAAGATGACTGCAGTGAGGGGACAGAGTGGACACGTGTTAAAATACTGTTGTTGCTGTAACTGCTGTTTGCTCTATGATCTGGCAGAGCAATTCAGGAGGCATCTGTCTGATCATTTGAACAAGCATCCAAAAATTATGCCTTAACAGAGTCGGACCCTTGTTTATACACACAGATTTTAATGTCTGAAGGAACAGTTGTTTGTTCTGAACAAGCCTGGAAAAACTCTCCCTTTTATTTGGGAGCAGCAGGAGTACAGTGTTTATGTGGAAAGGGTAAGGTGTGTAGAGATAATAACTGGAGGCAATAGTTGAGCCAGCAGTAGCAGCACAGCATGAAACAGATAAGGCAAAAGGTGTGCACGGCTGTGTTGAGGTAGTAGTAGCAGTGGAGACTGTGTAGGAGTAATGGCAGTGGCAGTAGAAGGAGTATCAGCAGTGGCGGCAGCCATACAGAACTGGACATGATGTTAGTGACAGTGACTTGATCATGCCAGTGATAAATAGCCACTGTCATCAATGGCAAATCTATTCACAGGCCTCAGCTGGAGATGTGTGAAAATCATTATTCATTTTGACAAAAGGGATGTTTTGTACCCTTTGAGGACAACTTTATTTGGTAGTGCAGGGAGAGCAAACTGGTCCAGTTCCGGCCACTGTTCCAATGTACCTGCCCAAAAATCCATTGAGTCAGGGAATGGGCTATGTGCCAGAGAAAGGCTACAGTCCAGGTAGAACTGAACGTGGTTGTTCAGGCCGTAAGACTCCATTTGCTGAATTGCATCAACTTGGCACGGCACATGAAAAAATCTGCTCCATCATGTTCATGAGACTGAACTGGCTGCGGCTGGTGCTGTTGCGGGTTCTGCTACTTGTGGTATCAGAGACAGCAGCAGATTGGTGACTCAGCGTTGGGGCAGAGAGGGGCTTCCTGGTCAGACGTGGGCAGCAGGCACCTGTTTGCAGAAAGCTGCAGCAAGCTGTGTACACAGGGTATCTTGGTAAAACAGCAATTTGATCTCCCTTTTGGAAACAGGAAAACAATCACTAATTTTGCTTTTCTAGCGAGGGTTTACAAGCATGGATATCCAGTAATCAGCAGACTGCTTGATGCTATTGAAATGCTTCTGAGTACGTAAGCAAGCAAGCAAGCATACCACTTACCATGCCCACCTGTGTGCCCTAAGACCCAGTTCTTTCTGGCTTCACTCCACTACGATGATTGTTTACCATGGCCAGTGTCATCATTATTAGCCACGTCCTCCTGCATCTTCTGCTCCTCCTCCTCCTCCTCCTCCTCCACTTCCTCCTCCATGGGACAACAGCTCAAAACTACATAAGCTCGCTGCGGTGGTCTGGTGCATGATAAAATCATTCACCACTTCACACTGCTCATACAGACGCTTCAGCATATGCAAGGTGAAATTTCAGCTAGGTGGAACTTCACAGATCAAGTGGTGCAAGTCCAGGAGGGTATTCCTTGCCACAGAAGAATGGCTGAAATGCAAGGGCAGTCCCTTCTGCAAGCATTGGTACTTTTTCAAAAAGTGTTGCAGCACTAAATTTCTGACATGCGCTATGCACGGAGCATGTGTTATTTCTTCCAAATGCAGTGCAGCCATCTTGTTCCTGCCATTGTTGCTGACCATCTTGCCTAGTTGGAGTTGGCAGGTAGACAGTGAGGGGGATATTTGCTGCTTGATGTGCTTTAGCAACTTATCCGCTGTGTGTCTACTCTTGCTAAGGCTGATCAGCTCTAACACTGCATGGCAATACTTCACTTTACATGTATAATAGGACGGAGGAATATAATAATAATAATAATATAAAAGCAATGATCTGCCTTTTTTCTGGTAGGGACAGGAGAATGCCCATTGATTAGGATGTGGAGGGGTTGGAGAACCTGGTGTGGGAACCAGACCAAGACAATTGTGAAGGTGTTAATAGCACATGGTGCTGCATGGCAGCTACCGCTCAAAGAATTGACCCAGTGATCTGTGAAATACACATACTGTCCCTGCCCAACAATTGGAAGCAGCGGCCAGTGTACGACTGTACAAGGCAGGGATGGCTCTTTTGGAGAAATAATGGTAGCTAGGTATCTTGCGTTGAGGCTGAGCACATGTAATCAGTAGCAGAAGCAGTAACTGATGATGACAAGGACATTGTACTGCATATGAAAGTGGCTTGGCTGCTGCAAAGGAGACCAGAAGGAAGGAGGACAGTCTCGTTCTAACTGCTGGCCAGTTATATTTTCCCACTGGATCTGGGATGTCATACTGAGATACTTGCACAGATCCAGAGGCAGATGAGCGCCGAGACATTGTCAGTTCCAGATCTTTTTTTATTTTTAGGTTTTGGATGTAGTTGTCTCTGTTCTTTATTACTGCTGCAGCCACCATACGCTTCCTCTGATGTCACCTGTTCCTCAGCAACCCAATCTGGTTTTCAGGTTCTGTCCTACACACAATCGCCATCATAGCCCTTACCCTCCCTGTCACTTTTATCAAACTATAATATGTCATCATGGGCTCCTTGGCCCCCCTCAAAATTCCCTCCTCTGTATTTGTTCCAAGTACCACTGTTGCCACAGCTACCACTGCCCATACCGCTTTCACCATGGCTACACGAGCCACTACTATTACCACCAACAACAACAATAAGCTCTGCATGGGGTCCTCGTCCTCCGCCTGAACCTCTTCCTCATGGCAGTCTAAAAGCTGATTGTTTTCACACAAATCATCAATGGATGAATGGATTAGGCAGTGGCTGAGGGACAGACAGAGGGTTGTAGTCAATGGAGTATATTCAGACCATGGTCTTGTTACCAGTGGAGTACCTCAGGGATCTGTTCTGGGACCCATATTGTTTAATATCTTTATCAGCGAAATTGCAGAAGGCCTCGATGGTAAGGTGTGTCTTTTTGCTGATGACACAAAGATTTGTAACAGGGTTGATGTTCCTGGAGGGATACACCAAATGGAAAAGGATTTAGGAAAACTAGAGGAATGGTCAAAAATCTGGCAACTAAAATTTAATGTTGATAAGTGCAAGATAATGCACCTGGGGTGTAAAAACCAAAGAGCAGAATATAAAATCAGTGATCCAGTCCTAACCTCAGTATCTGAGGAAAGGGATTTAGGGGTCATTATTTCAGAAGACTTAAAGGTAGGCAGACAATGTCATAGAGCAGCAGGAAATGCTAGCAGAATGCTTGGGTGTATAGGGAGAGGCATTACCAGTAGAAAGAGGGAGGTGCTCATGCCGCTCTACAGCGCACTAGTGAGACCTCATTTGGAGTATTGTGCTCAGTACTGGAGACCATATCTCCAGAAGGATATTGATACTTTGGAGAGAGTTCAGAGAAGAGCCACTAAACTGGTACATGGATTGCAGGATAAAACTTACCAGGAAAGATTAAAGGACCTTAACATGTATAGCTTGGAAGAAAGACGAGACAGAGGGGATATGATAGAAACTTTTAAATACATAAAGGGAATCAACAAGGTAAAAGAGGAGATAATATTTAAAAGAAGAAAAACTGCTACAAGAGGACATAGTTTTAAATTAGAGGAGCAAAGGTTTAAAAGTAATATCAGGAGTAGTAGCTGCAAATACAGTGAAGGAGTTTAAGCATGCATGGGATAGGCATAAGGCCATCCTTCATATAAGATAGGGACAGGGTCTATTCATAGTATTTAGTATATTGGGCAGACTAGAAGGGCCAAATGGTTCTTATCTGCCGACACATTCTGTGTTTCTATGTTTTTATCAACATGGAGACTATCTTGAGTATATTCCATAGCAAATGGGCTTTTGTTGCCTTGTCTCAGGAAAAAAGAAGTTGCCCACTAGATGGAGGCAATGAAGACAAAGATGATGCAAGTGAAAGACTTCTCTGGGCCTAAAAGGAGGAGGAGCAGGAGGAATGCAGTAACTACTGGCTCAAACGCACGGTGTCCGCCTCAGAGGTGACATCGACAATATCCTGCTGTGATTGGGAAGAGAAGAGAGCCATCCAGTCCACAATATCATTCTCATTGTCCTGAATAATAATCTGGCACCTATCAAAAGTGAGGGAGAACTGTGGCCTGCTGCTACTTCTACTAATACTGGCTGGATGGCTGATGCTGCGATTGCAGATGACGAGGGTACGGGTCTTCTGTTTTCCACTCATTTACCAGACATTTTATTATGAGACCTATTTTAGCAATGCCAAGTCACAGGTTTGATACACTGACTAAACGGTAGCAAAATTGCAAGTGTTTTTTCCATGATTACCAGACAGAAGCACAACTAAATATCCCTCCCCTTCTATGTTTTTAGCAGTTTTCTTATGTGCATACTGAATGTTTAATTTGCAATTCTCTCCACAGAAAGTGGAGGAGAATCTGCTTCCTAACCTTTATTGCACTGAGAAGCAGCCCCAGGATCATGAAGGACATTGCAGAGAGGTACTGACCTGTATCGTTGTGAATAAAGCACTTTTCTATCAGCCCATGGTAGCACCAGCAGCCTTTTTTTAAAGGCTGGTTGCTAAAAAAAATATGTTTCTGCAGGCACTGCAGATTTTTGGTCATTGCAGTAGATTTCCAATTGCAGCATGTTCCCTCAGTATAAAACACATACACCCACACACATATACACACACAGAACTCTGAGTGACCCTATGCTTTCCTTGTCTGATAAAATCCTGACTTTTCTACCTATTTATTTAATCTAGCTAATTAAATATGTCCCTAATTTATCCTTACAATACCCTAAGCTTACTTGCTTTCGCCTGTAATTGCTGATTGCCAGACACAGCCAACACACACCCTTTCACATTGTAGACTAAGCTCAGAATGACGTCTCTCCTTCTGAACTAGCCCAAAAACTCAAGGAACTGCCAAAATCCCCCCCTGCCCCCCCGATTGGCTCACAGGCTGTCTGACAGTCTCTGAGCCAATCAGGATATGCCCCCCTCCCACGGTAATATGATCCTCCATCTCCATCCTCCCTGCCCGCTAATGTTCATAGTAAAATGGCGTGGGTACCATTCTGCGCAATTCATCCTAAATGAATTGGCACAACTTTGGATTCGTATTTTTGTGAAGTTCATAACAAATCCGATTAATTTAGAGTCGATTCACTCACTTCTACTTCTGAGCTATGCAGGCACAGAGGTCTGTAGTTTCAGCTAGATCTACCTGTAAATGGAAGAATATCCCTTAGCGCCTCTTACACTTTCCCTTAAATTCATATAAGGTTTCTCTTTATAAGTAAAGATTAATCTAAGAGATTAAGTGTATGTCATCCAATCCTGTCATTTAAAACCTAAAAACCTAAAAACCTAAGAATTCAAACTCAGTTTTAGGTTTCACCACATAGATATTTTATGGCTAACTGCTGGGACCCCCACCAAATACTAAAAGTAGTGAGCCCCCCAACCATCACTGTACAAATAAAGTGAGGAGGATATTGGGAGCAGTGGTTGACCATGCACCCGATGCTCCATTCAATGTATATGGGGTCAGTGGAAACAGCTAAGCGCTGTATTTAAATGGAGTGGCATCACTCATGCTCAACCTTCACTTCCTTCAAATATGACTGCGGTGAATAGGAATGAGGAACTCAGAAGCCCAGTTAATTGTAATTACACCTGCTCACTGCTGCAAGTGCTGCTGCTAGCAGGTAAACGGAGCAGAGGAGGCAGCGTATCTGTGGGGGTGCCAGTAGTAGGACCCCCACTGATCTGATATTGATGACCTATCTTGAGAATAGGTCATCAATAGTAAAAGTCAGACAACCCCTTTAATGAACAGCCCCTTTAACAAGGTTGTACTGGAGGCTGATCAGATAATCACCAAGCCAGCTTCAAAAAGCCTTGACAATCAACTGACGTGCCTTTGTGAAGCTGCAACTTGGTCACTTTTACATTTAAATGAATATCCAACCCTATAATACATGGGTCTTATAGGTCTTATAAAAGGAAGATCCCTAACAAAAGACCCCTTTCTATGACCTCCGTGAGCCCTTAAGGGGAACACAGAATAAGGCAACACTGTTAAAGTATAATTATTAAAGGGGTTTTACCATCACAGACAATGAGGGCATATTTCTAGGATATGCCCCCATTGTCTGATAGGTGCGGGTCCCACCTTTGGGACCCGCACCTACAACGAGAACGGAGCGGGGAAATGAGTGGCGAGCGCACTGCTCATGCGCAGCCGCCCTCCATTCATTTCAATGGGGCTGCTGAAAATAGCTGAGCTCTGGCTCGGCTATTTCCGTCTGCCCCATAGAAGTGAATAGGAGCATGGGCCGCGCATGCGTGGTGCACTCCCATTCACTTGTATGGGAGCAGCAGGGAGCAGCGCTTGGTGGTGGACGGACCCCGGGAAACCTGGGGTCCTCGAGCCACAGCTCTCCCCGTTCCGTTCTCGTTATAAGTGCGGGTCCCAACATTGTAGTGGAGAGAGCTCATTACTAGAGTGCTGCTCCCATTTAAGTCAATGGAAACAGTGCTGTAGCAATGAGCTTCCTTCACTACTCCACTTTGACAATCCTCATCACTAGCTGATTGGTGGGGTGTTGGACCCCTGCCAATCAGTTAGTGATGGGGATAGGCCATCGCTTAGTAAGGGCTGTACAACCCTGTTAATGAAACCTTTATGTTTTACCTCATCTAAATGTAATAGAAGAATATTTTGTTTACAGTTAGAAACATGGCAGAAAAAGACCAAGATGACTTTCTGTTCTGCCATTTTTATGTTTGTATGTTGTTGTTTTTTTGGTGTTTTGTCCTAGAATGAATTATGTCTTTCCCAAGCATCATGAATTAATGTTTCTCCTCATGGTTCCAGCTTCTAGTTTTAGACTGTGCCTCCTTGTTCTCAAGTTCACCTTTTTTTGGAAAGTGTCCACCTCTGCTTTATTTAAAACCTTTACATGTTTAAAGGCCTTAATCATTTTCCCTGTTTATCGTGTCTTCTTCCTTTCTCCTTAAGTCTGTAAATAATGGCGCTCAATTATTTAGTTTACCCATGATTTTGAATACCAAAAAAGTACCAAAAGGGCACTCAGGCTATTAAGAACATGGATCAACCCACTAACATTGTTTTTATTTTTAAAGGGATGATATAAAATATGTTCTTAATAGACTGGGTCACTAGTGGGGGCCTTGATACATTTGGTGTATTCAAAGTTTAATTTTCTTTCCCAAGCTGTTTATTTGACCCCTTATATCATTTTGTTATGACCTGTGTGCTTAAAATTGCAAAATGTGCTCCAAAAATGGAACCTCGGAGCCCTAGTGATGACAGGTCTTACCTGGTAAGATGCCAGTTCTGCCTGGTGGCGATCCTCTAGATCCATGCATTGCCTTTCCAAAGACTGCTGGGTTCCTTTCAGAACTTCTAGCTGGGTGATTTGGTTTTGCAGTTGATGTCGATAGGTGGTTATTTCATCACTAGCAGAACGGATGGCTTGGGTATTCACATGTGACGCTTCATTCAGTTTCTCTAACTTAACTGTTAATAACCATGAAGAAAAAATGTAAAAAAACATGTAAAAAAGAATATAAGATATTTCAGGAACTACTTCCTGACTACTTCCTGACTACTTACTGACTACCTACTTCCATGGTCTAATGATTGCTTCGCAGGGGACAAGCGAAAACAACAGTGATCGAGCTGGGGCTATTTGGACAATAATCACTGTGTAGCGTTAAAGGAGTTGTCATAATGAAAAGAGGACCTGTCACCACAAAGTGCAATGCCAGCACCTTGTTATGGAGCAGCAGAAGCTGGACAGATTGATATGCAGTTTTGTGGGAAAAGATTAAATTAAACCTGCAATTTATAAATTTATATCTTTGCTTTTTCCACCTCCTGTGAACAGCTATCAGTACAGGAAGTGGAAAAAGCAGACATATACATGTATAAATTACAGGTTTTACTGAATCTTTTCCCACAAAACTATACATCAATCTGCTTGGCTTTCCCTGCTCTAAACCATGGTGCCTTCAGATTGCATTGCATTGTGTGGTGACAGGTCCTCTTTAAAAAAAAAAAAATACATAAAAAAACTGGCGTTAAAATAGTTTATACCCACTGGTTCAAACCCCCTCTGCTCCAGGGCCACCGCCCTGATCCTCCCCAGTCGTGTTCTTGGCTGCAGTAATGTGTCTGCTGCAGCGGTATGCCATATAATTCTGCAGAGGCCAGTGATTGGCAGCAGCAGTCAAGTGCAGTATATGGTATGTCACCTCTGCAGTCATGTGAATTAAGCCTGAGGATCGGAGCGGCAGCGTTGGAGCAGAAGGGTTTTGAACTGGGGTGTGTAACTTATTTTATTATTTTAATACATTTCCTGCCTGTGACCATTTTGCTAACCAGAGGAACCACTTTACAGAAGTTCTTTAAGAAAGCCCATTTAAGTTTATACCCCCATTCGAAAATTATGAAAATACATTTTCCTATACCCCATTAGAGAATTATGTAAAAGCACCTTCATATACAATATTAAGAGAAGATCCTCTCTTCTGGATCCTCATTACTTGGCCAGTGCTGAAAGAGCATATAAAGAGTCTTTCGCCCTTGAGGACCTGTCCTGTTCTGCATTATACAGACAATCCATTGATCTGAATGTGCACTGTTTAATTTTCCCTGTGGTGACGCCGCACATAAATTACACATTTACTGCCAGGTCCCCCCACAAATTACAGCTGATCACTTATGGTTCCCCACAAGGCCACACTTTGTGATCAGCTTATTGTCAAGGGTCCCTTCTAACAACCCCTTTAAGGGCAAATTTAATGTCTTTATCTTGACATATTTAATTTTTTTGTATGCAAATCCTGGCTATAGAGCTAAGGGCAAAAATTTTCATATTTTCCTACAAAAACAGTATAATACACAGACAAAACTGCTAAAAAATACAAAACCCCTCCACTAGGAAAATATTTCCCTTCAGTATAGGGTTGATGATTGAAAATTAGCTTCTCTGTGGTTTATTGCGGCACAAGAAAGGATGAAGGAGGAGAAGACGTGCAGAGACCAAGCATGACTCAGGATTTTCATGTGCTAGGATGTAACCTCTTCCTAGCCAGAAGGTAAAATCACATCCATTACTCTGGGCTCATTGTTATCTGCTTGATCACGTCATACACCAGACTAAACTACACGTTACATGACTCAGTATACATTTTACAATCATATGCTGTATAATAGGTGCAGATTATTTCTAGCCACTATGCAGTATGTAATGCAGATTACAATAATACAGTATAACGTAGCGCTATCTATAATGCTAGTGCTATTTGTGAATATGTTGCAGTATTAGTCAATGCAGCAACCACCGAGGACACAGAATATCAGATTGCTGTAGATGGCTTGTAGATGTACGTTTTATGCTTACTCACCTTGAAACCATTCTTGGGTTTGCATGTTACTTCTTCCTATATGGCAATCCAGCTGAGCTCTGATTTCCTTCAGAGCTGATGCCACTTCCAATCCAGGCAATTCTCCAAACTGACGTGCTGCCACTTGGCTGCTTTGTATCTGCCTAAGCATTTCTTCCACATCTTCTTGGTGGCTTTTGCACAGGTGGTTTACTTCATCCTGCAGGGCCTGGACCTTCCTTCCAATTTGCTCACTTTCTAAGCTGCAGTCCTGTAGGTACTGCCTAAGTGCCCTCTCAGCAGACACGGCTTCTCCCTTCAGCCTCTCCTCTTCTTGGGTCTTTAGCCTCAATAACTCAATGTCCTCATTAAGTCGGTTTGTTTCCAGTTGTTCTTGAGTATTTTCAGAGTTTATTTTCAGGAGCTGATTGCGAATGTCCCTTATCTCTCTTTCATACAACTGCCCAATGGCAGAGATGCCAGCCTGCTGTTTCCTTAAGACTTCTGTCTCTTCTTGTAAACTCTGGTTCTGTTCTTCCAGCCTTCGGACCTTGTCTATGTAGCCAGCAAACCTTTCATTCAACCCTTGCAAAGCCTCCTTTTCATCCCTTGGCCCATTGGAGGACTCACGACTTTCACTGTAAGATGGGGCACTTCTACGACTCCGAGTCTGCGATTGAAAAGTGCTGCTGCCACTTTGGGAAACAGAACTAGATCTAACGTAGCCATCCGCAGTTCTCCTGTAGGTAACAGGACCTAGTGAACGATCCATGCTGAAGCTGAGCATAATGAAGTAACAGAATAAACTGGAAATTAGAGAGAGAAAGAGAAATGCAAAGAGTCAAAAATGTCAAATGCAAAAAGAAAAAAGAGACTGAAATGGGAACAGACAAACAATCTCAAAGAGAAAAGTAATGAATCATGCACTGAAAGAAAGACTAGATGCAAGGAGCTGTCCTGGGCCTGGCAGACACTAGAAGAGGGATGCAGGGCACTGCGGCAGATAGAGGACAGCATCAGCTTTTATACTGCAGCAAAGTTCTCAACTCAGCAAAGCAGAGACACCACCCCTGCATCACACTCATCATCTTACACGCTGACTCCAAGCACAGCTTTGCAGACTAACACTAGAATACAGCATCATTCCCCTACATACAGCACTGCTAAGCTTACATGATATATATATTCATAAGGGTGCAATGTATAATAACATATACTGTATATATTATCTATGATTACATCAATGGTCAATTGTATGCTATCCCACATAACATATAATGGTACACACCACGAAAAATACAAGTGCACAGTGCTGCACTGAAGAACTAGAGGTTACACTATCCATCTATTTCCTCTTTTGTAGATTGGGGAATGTAATGTCGGGGAGAAATGTCTTTTAATTAAACTGACCAGAATGCACAACCTTAAAAATGGGGTGTTCAACTGCTGATTTTAATTTTGAATTCATCCATTGTAATTAGCACATTATAGATATAGATTTTAACCCCTTGAGCCCCTGAGGAATTCTTACTTTTTGCCATTCCGGAGCCATGAGGGCTTGTTTTTTGCAGGACAAGTTGTACCTTCTAAATGGCACCATTTAAAGGGAACATGTCACGTTGACCATGTTGTATGACCTGTAGGAGGCATGTTATAGAGCAGGAGGAGCTGAGCAGATTGATCGATAGTTTAATGGGAAAAGATTCAATAAAACTTGTAATTTATACATTTAAATCTCTGCTCATCCTGGGCTTTGAAGTCAAGGAGGCGGTCCTATCAGTGATTGACCGCTATCTCTGTATACACAGTCATAGAGGGAAGGTTGTCAATCATTGATAGGACCGGCTTCTTGACTTCAAAACCCAGAATGAGCAGGGATATAAATGAATGAAATACAAATAATATTGAATATTTTCTCATAAAACTATATATAAATCTGCTCAGCTCATCCTGCTCTATAATATGCTGCCTACAGCTGAGACACCATGGTCAATGTGACAGATTCCCTATTGCATATAATATAGTGGGAAGCTGGAATATTTTAATAGTAACTTTCGGACATAGCAATGTCTAGGATTTTTTTTTGGCAAAGGGGTTATTTAAATTTTTATATTTTTAAAAACTATTTTATAAACTTTTTTTATTTTTTTACTTTTGTAAGTCACCCTAGATGACTATAACAAGCAATAATTAAATTGACACATCTATTTAGTAAAATAATTTGATCCATTACTCAATATAGAATTCTGTATATTTCAATACAGCGTTGCCACCTACAAGCCTGTATTGGAATATACCTGTGATAGGCATCGGCGCCTCCAGCAGTCTCTGGCTTATCATTACTAGGCGAGGGGAAGCTGTTATCGGCACTTGTGCGCACTGCTCCTGCATTTTCACCACTCAGATTTGACCATGGCATCTGAGGAGTTTAATGTTATCGCCGATCGCAGATATTAGCCTTGGGTGTTGTGCCTTAATGGCCACCATAAAATTCAAGGAGTGCAGGACACAATGTATTTGCCAATTATCTAAAATTTGCTAAATAAGTGTAGCATTAGCATCAGAATGTTTTCTATAATTATGGCATTATTGTACTTTATTTGTGTTTGTAGAATGCTGTTGTGTTGTCTTTTTTTCTTTGTGTTTCTAGCCATGGCAGTGTGCACCTGCACATTGGGATGTGGTGACTGACCCCCCCCTTATTTTTTTTTCCTTTCAGGACCCTACTATTTTTTACCTTAAGGAGCAGGTAGTTTTTGGGAAATGTGACATGTCACTTTATGTGGTAATAACTTTGGAATGCTTTTACTTATCCAAGCTATTCTGAGACTGTTTTCTTGTGACACATTGTACTTCATGATAGTGCTAAATTTCAGTCAATATATATATTTTTTCATTTAAAAAAAATACCAAATTTGCCCCCAAAAAATTGAATAATTTGCAACTTTCCAAGTTTCGATTTCTCTGCTTTTAAAACAGATAGTAATACCTTATATAATAGGTATTACTTTACATTTCCCATAAGTCTACTTTATGTTTGGATCATTTTGCGAATGCCATTTTATTTTTTGGGGGACGTTAGAAGGCTTAAAAGTTTAGAAGCAAATCTTTAAATTTTTCAGAAAATTTCTAAAACCCACTTTTTAAGGACCAGATCAGGTCTGAAGCCACTTTGTGGGGCTTGCATAATAGAAACAACCCATAAATGACCACATTTTAGAAACTTGTTAACCCTTTAGGTGTTCCAAAAGAATTAAAGGAAAAGGTAGATGAAATTTCAGAACTTCACTTTTTTGGCAGATTTCACATTTTAATCTATATTTTCCAGTAACAAAGCAAAGGTTAAAGGGAGTCTGTCACCAGATTGTGACCTTATAGACCGCTTACATAGCGCTCTAGCATAGCAGTCTATGATTCTAATGGTACCTTTGATGTTTGCTTGTGAAGTTCCCCCAAGGCAAAAACTGACTTTTATTCAAGGCATCGCAAGTGCCCAGGGAGGGGTTCACCTCGTTGGAGCCCAGGCTGTTCTGCCTCTTTTCGCCATATCCCCGCCCCAGCCTCTTCCTCTGCCCGCCCCCGCTCTTCCTTTGCGTCCTCCTTCTCTGCAGCGAGATCCCGCGCCTGTGCTATCCATTGCTTGGCCGGGGCATGCGCACTGCGATGCCCATTGTGGGTGTCTCTGGTCCGCCTCCCCGCCGCTGTTTCTCACCGTTGGCCAGCGCATGCGTAGTAGCTACTGCGATGCGGTGCCCACAATGGGCATCGCAGTGCGCATGCCCCGGCCAAGCAATGGATAGTGCAGGCGCGGGATCTCGCTGCAGAGAAGGAGGACGCAAAGGAAGAGCGGGGCGGGCAGAGGAAGAGGCTGGGGCGGGGATATGGCGAAAAGAGGCAGAACAGCCTGGGCTCCAACGAGGTGAACCCCTCCCTGGGCACTTGCGAGCCCTTGAATAAAAGTCAGTTTTTGCCTTGGGGGAACTTCACAAGCAAACATCAAAGGTACCATTAGAATCATAGACTGCTATGCTAGAGCGCTATGTAAGCGGTCTATAAGGTCACAATCTGGTGACAGACTCCCTTTAACAGCAGTGGTGTAGCTAGAAATGACTGGGCCCCACAGAAATTTTTTAATGGGGTCCCCCTCCTCCAGTAATTTTTTTGCAACCCCCAGTAATTTTTTTGCAACACCTTCCTTTCATGCCGCCCCCATTCCTGTGGCTAGTAAAAATTACTCTCTCAGACCAGGCCCGGCAGCTGTTCCATCCATCTATACTGCCACTGTATATCATTTCATTGTGTAATACTGTTGAGGGGGTCCTGACAAAATCTTTTAGTCCTCCTTCTCCTGGATGGTCCCCTTCTGGGTTAGGGCCCCAGAGCAGCCGCTTCCCCTATAGCTATGCCCCTGGTTAACAGACAAACAAAACTAAATGATTTTCCTATTTCATGACGTAAAGTCATAGTTTTATTAAAGACACGGAGGCGAGTATTGCTTTCTCCTTCTTTACTGAACCACCAATAGCAGCAAAGAGAAAAAATTAACATACAGGGAACCATAGCAACCAATGTCCCTCCCCTATGGCCCCTATAATAGGCCGCTCCTCCTATGGCTCTTCCTCTTTCTTTGGGATCCTGGTGCCAACATCCCGAACAATCCAACGAACTCTGAACATCAACCGGAACGAAGAACTCCACTCTGTACGAAGCAGGAACCAGCAGTCGCCAACCTGGTCAACCACCGAAGAACTTTAAACCGGAACACGGTATACCATCCTAGAAGCAGCTTCAACCTGAAAGAGAGAACAGACCATGGGCCCAGGTGAAACCGGCATGTCAGGACAAGAGCATCGGACACCAACTGCTCAAACAGACCCGATAGGGATTGAATGACCAACGGCAATAAAGTGCATTAAACAAACACTACAATGGCAAAGAAACAACCAACAGGACAATAAATACAATGTCATTAATAAATAACAGGACAACAAACACCGCAAAGACATATACATAAGCGAGCCCTGAAAGAAAAACAACCCACCAAAAGACCCAAGGGAGGGAATCCAGGGTGGGCAATACTCGCCTCCGTGTCTTTAATAAAACTATGACTTTACGTCATGAAATAGGAAAATCATTTAGTTTTACATCAAGACACGGAGGCTCATATTGCAAGTTCAAAGCCTGTCAATAATTGAAGCAAACAAATTAGCTGGAGGACGGAAATAGAACTCTCTGAACGTGGTAACATTAGACCAGTCGGCCAGGCGCATCACGTCCTCCAATCTGGCCCCCGAAACCGCCAGCGCGGTGGCAGAGGCCCCCCGCGCAGAATGTGCCGTGAAGACAGAAGTGTCAACACCCGCCAACGACATAACCCATTTAAGCCAACGTGCTAACGTAGGGCTAGCCACCGGCCCAACGGATGCCGAATAGACACAAACAGCTGTGGCCTGGAAGGAGACCTGAGTGCCAGAGTCCTGGACTCGTACTCCCAAAGGCACGCCACGGGGCATAAGATCGGAGACGCAGGAAAACTAGGGTAGGACACGAACCGGATGCTAGTCTTGGTGCGACGCGAGATGTTAAAGGTAACCCCCCTCCGGGGTAAGTGAACGCGCATCGTAATCAAGGGTCCTCACAGCCGATACTCTCTTACATGAAATGAGGCAAAACAATGCCCACAATTTGGCGGACAATTGCCTAATGGATAGAGCAGAATTCTCGGGCCAAGAGGCCAAAAAGCCCAAAACCAGGGAGACATCCCAAGTAGTGGAAAAACGAGGCCGAGGGGGACGAGACAACCGAGCCCCCCGAAGGAGGCGAGACACAGAAGGATGTTGACCAGCCGCGAAACCCGTGTAGCCCTCGTGGGTAGAAGAAATAGCGGACCTGAAAAGGTTAATGGTCCGACACGCCTTCCCCGCCTCAAAGAGAGAGGTGAGGAAAAGCAGCAGGTCAACTACAGGTGCCGAAACGGGATTCAAGTCCCGTTCCACGCACCAATTAGCCCAAGTTCTCCAGGCTGCCCGGTAAGACTTTCGGATGCCGGGAGCCCACGCGCTGTCCAATAGTCGTCGAGTTTCAGCCGAAGTTCCCTCGAAAGATCCAGGTGTCCGGAGATCCGGCACGCCAGCAGCCGCAGGGATCCGTCGAGGAGAAGGGGATGGTGTAGACCCTGAGGGTTGCGTAGGAGATGTAACCGGCTCGGGAGAAGAACAGGGATTTCCACCAGAATCTTCAACAATGAAGGGAACCAAACCTGGGACCCCCAGAACGGGACCACCAGAACCAAGTCCGCCCGATGGCGGAGAACCTGCAGGAGAGTCCTCGGGTTCATCGAGAATGGAGGAAACGCATACAGGCGGGACACCGACCATTCCTGGAGGAATGCATCCACCGCCATCGCCTCCGGGTCCGGACGCCAGCTGAAGAACCGGGTGAGCTGTCTGTTGAGCCGAGAGGCGAAGAGATCGACGGACATCGGACCACATAAATCCGAAATCGCCGCGAACACCTGCGGATCCAACTGCCAGTCGCTGCCATCCAACAGGTAGCGCGAGTTCCAATCCGCCTGAACGTTGTTCAACCCCGGCAAATACTCCGCCTGCACCATGATGTCCCTGGACAGGCAAAATGACCAAAATCCTTGGCCAAACGAGCCAAAGTGGCCGAGCGAGTACCCCCGAAACGGAATGGGCACCCCAGCCCTGGAGGCTTGCGTCCGATTCGATGGTCAACTCCGGTAGGGATCCAAAGATCGCTCTCCCGTTCCACGCTTCTAGATTGGCTATCCACCAAGCCAACTCCTCCCGGGCTTCCGAATCCAGAACCACCGCGTCCGCAAAGGCGGCACCGGTCCGAAGATGGGTGATCTTCAGTCGCTGGAGCGCCCGGCAATGCAGTGGGGCAGGGAATACCGCCTGAATCGACGCGGCCAACAGGCCGATAATGCGGGCCAGGTGACGTAACGAGAGATGGGGAGCGAGGAGAGCATGTCTCAACTCCTTGCGGATCGCCCGCAACTTCGTCGCCGGCAGGCTGAGGGACTCCGAGAGTGAATCCACCGTGAATCCTAAGAATTCCATCCTCTGGGCCGGAGCAAGGCAGGATTACTCCCGGTTGAGGAGGAAACCGAGACCCGACAGCAGGTCCGCCGTCCAGCGTAGATGTTCCAGCAATCCCGCTCTGGACTCGTGCATCAGAAGGATGTCGCCCAGGTAGATGATGAGGCGCACACCCCGAGTCCTCAACCACGACACGACCGGACGCAGCAACCTGGTGAAACACCAGGGAGCTGAAGACAGCCCGAACGGCAGACAGGTGAACCTCCAGACCTCTCCGTCCCACCTGAAACGAAGCAGGTAGGCATCCTTCAGGTCCAGTTTCACCATCCAGTCCCCAGGGACTAACAAGTCCCGAAGGAGATGGATCCCTTCCATTCTGAAATGACGGTAACGTACTACCGCATTCAACGAGCGAAGGTTGATGACCGGTCTCATCTGCCCATCTTTCTTCTGCACGAGAAAGATATTGCTGATCACACCCGCCGATGCAGAGGGCGCCGGCTCTATTGCCAACTTTTTGCCTGAGGGACTGCAGTTCCGCGTCCACCAACGCACGATCCGTGCGCGATAGAGGGACGAGCGGTGGGGAAGGAATCAGATAAGGGGACCCCGTGAGCTCTATGTGAAAACCCCTGACCGTGGCAAGCACCCACGGATCTGCGGTAATGAGGCTCCAAGCGTGGGAAAAAAGCAGGAGTCTGCCCCCACACAAGGTACCATAGAATCCCCAATCTGGGGAGCACTTACCCAAGGGTCTGCGATGGTTCGGGTTGCCCCGAAAGGAGCGAGAACGCCATTGATTTCCTCTTGTGGCGAAGAACGGAGATGCGTTGCGTTGGTCCTAGAACTGAGGACGATGTCCACCGGAACCTCTGTTCGCTCCACGGACCTGGAAATTTGCACGGCCGGACAGGCGGCCCCTACCACTGCCGGCCCGATGAGAGACCCGTCCCTGGAAGACCCTGCGCATAGAGGCTTGGGCCTTGTCCAGCGCAGTAAAAGTGCCCACGAACCGGCTCATGTCCTTGATGAAGGACTCGCCGAAGAGGAGGCCCTAGGCATCCTTCCCTGCCTCAGTGAGCGCCAAATTGGCCAATTTGGGGTCAATCTTAAATAAGATCGCCTTGCGCCTCTCAATTGCTATAGCCGTATTGGCACTGCCGGCAAGGCATACGGCCCTCTGGGCCCAGCCCCTCAATTCCGCCGGGTCAATTGGGGTACCCTCGATTCTAGCCGCCTCGGCCATCTCCAAGATTCTGGTCAACGGGCCAAACACGTCTAACATCTTGTCCTGGCAGCTGCGGAGAGCTGAATCCAGGCCCTTCTTCGGGTTCCAACCCGTTTTGGCTAAAAACTGCGACATCTTGGGGTCTACCAACGGGGTGTCACAAACCTTATTTGGGACCACTGGCCGGGGACACTCGGCCCTAAGTTTATTGCGCGACTCGCGGCTAAGCGAGTGACGCACCCAGTGCTACAAATACGCTCCCACATGAGGAGAGGGAAGCCATTCCGCCGACCGAGGGTGATGCAACGACTCGGGGTCGAACATAGGTTCGCCCGAATCATCCAACACAACCTCAGAACGGGTAGCCGTGGAGGTTGACGCCACTTCCTTGGCAGAGGAGGCCGCAGCAGCGGAGGTAGAGGGGCCCTGAACTGGGGGGGTGAGATCCTCCTCTATGCCGTACTCAAAGTCCGCTAACGCCTCCTCATCTGAAACTCTATCCGAGTCAGACAGATCCGGTGATTGCGCTTTAGCGCATTTCCATGTCCGCGCCCGTTCTGCCTGGCGGGAAGAGGCCCTTTTCCGTGAGCTAAGCACGGTTTCTGGGGTGGCAAGATGCGCACCAGTCAAAGTCCCCTGTAATACAGGGGGATCAACAGAGGTAGGCTGCGGTGCGGCAATGGGGTCTTGCAAGGGAGCACTAGCGGGCTGTGCGGACAGAGCCTGGGCAATAGTCTGTGACAAAACAGACGACATGGAGCCCATGGCTGCCATAATCGTGTCAGACACTGAGCGCTGCAGCGCAAGCGCCTGCGTATCTGAATCATTGGAGTTAAGCCCCTCAGGGGAGGAGGGGGGGGCGACTGGCAGTAGGAGGTGGGGTAGGAGCAGACATGACCCAACAGATGCCTATATGGGGCAGCGCTGTGACTAAAAGAATAAGCCAGCTAAAAGAATAGGCCAGGGAAAAGGCCGACGGTCACCTGAGACACAAAGGGCAGGAGAGCAGGAGCCGCCGACCGTGCAGGGAGACAGACGAGTGACCGATCGGAAACAGGAGCTAAAGGACCGCCCCCAGAAGCCCGCGAAATGCGGCCGTTCTCACAAAGATGGCCGCCGAGATCTCGCGAGATCTCGTGGCCGGCGATCGCAGAGGGTTTCCAAGATGGCCGCCGAGATCTCGCGGCCACCCCGATCGGAGAAGCGCCGGGAAATGGTGCCGCCGCAAAATAGAAGAGGGAGGACCCGCCCCTAAACCCCCGGGCAGCGTGAACGCAAGCGCAGGTAATAAATTAAGATAGGGGCGGGAGAAAAGGCCAGCGAAGCAAGGCCAAAGCCAGGGCAAACCCAGCAAGAAAAACGCAACAAAAAGGGGGGGAGCCCAGAGGGCGCCGACCGAATATCCCCCAAAGCGCAGGGATAAGCGCAGCAATACAAACCCCCCACCTGCACCGCAAGTGGTAGGGGGGTAAAAGCAAGGGGAGCGCTGTACAGCAAACAGGGTTAGTCACCCAGTGTACGCAGCGCAAACATGAAGAGAAAACCTAACACAAAGCTAAAAACAGCAGAGAATAAAAGGTGTACTTAGCTTGGCAGCAGCAAAGAAAGAGGAAGAGCCATAGGAGGAGCGGCCTATTATAGGGGCCATAGGGGAGGGACATTGGTTGCTATGGTTCCCTGTATGTTAATTTTTTCTCTTTGCTGCTATTGGTGGTTCAGTAAAGAAGGAGAAAGCAATATGAGCCTCCGTGTCTTGATGTAAAACTCAATTTATTACCCTGATTCTTTAGTTTACAGAAACACCCCATATGTGATCGTAAACTACTGTACAGGCACACAGTAGGGCGCAGAAGTAAAGGAACGCCATGTGGTTTTTGGAGGGCAGATTTCACTGGGATAATTTTAAGTTGCCATGTCACATTTAAAGACCCCCTTTTTGCACCCATAAAAGTGACCCCATTTTGGAAACTACACCCCTCAAGGTAATCAAAACTGATTTTACAAACTTTGTTAACCCTTTAGGTGTTCCACAAGAATTTAAGGAAAATGTAGATAAAATTTCAGAATTTCACTTTTTTGGCAGATTTTCCATTTTAATCCATTTTTTCCCGGTAACAAAGCAAGGGTTAACAGCCAAATAAAACTCAATATTTATTACCCTGATTCTGTAGTTTACAAAAACACCCCATTTGTAAACTGCTGTACAGGCTGTGGGGATGTGCTCGTGGTAGGCTACGGTAGCGGCGGCAGTATTGAGGCAATCATAGACAGTCTTTGTGATACACTGTGACTTTATTCACACCAACGGCATAACAGGCAATGTGCAGACCACACAGGTGCATATCCACATAGTGCATAAAACAAAAGTCCTTCCATAGAAAATAAACAGCAGGTTTGAGTCACCTTGTTTTGGACAGACCACAGCAGTTCTGCAGGCTTCTAGGCTATCTGCCTTTGTCTCCCTCAGGCCAGAGCCCCTTCGGCTCGTAGCACCACAGGTCCCAGGGCTATCCTTCAATGTGTGCTGCGCCCAGACTCTCCTTCACCAGCACTCACTCTGTCTGTGGAAATCTCCAGCACAGCAAAACACACCCCACCCCCATCATCAGCAGGCTGGGTTCTTAAAGGCCCAGCTCCACCAAAAACCTGGGCTGGCCGTGGGGAACAGTAAGAACCGGCCCGGACACGCTGCGCCAGCAGCATTCGCCGCTGTAACCGCAATGATCCGGTTCTTACTCCACCGAGGCCAGGACCTCTGGTGGCACGTATCGTCCGTCCATTATTATTCCGGGGACTCTCCTACATATCCCCCCCCCCTTTGTTCACCCCTGAGGGCTTGAACATACCGTTCAAGCCTGAGGGGGTGAACACACGCACAGCAGTGTACCCGGGACAGGGCATCTGCGTTCCCCTGTAAGCGGCCAGCCCTGTGCTCAACAGTGAACTTAAAGTTTTGGAGGGACAAGAACCACCTGGTAACCCGAGCGCTCCCCTCCTTAGCCCGACTCATCCACTGGAGAGGGGAGTGGTCAGTCACCAGACGGAACCTTCTCCCCAGAAGGTAATATCTGAGAGACTCGAGTGCCCACTTGATGGCGAGGCACTCTCTCTCCACAATGCTATACCGGGTTTCTGCTGGGGTAAGCTTGCGGCTTAGAAAAACCACGGGGTGCTCTTCCCCGTTGAGCTCTTGGGAAAGCACAGCCCCTAGTCCTACTCCCGAGGCATCTGTTTGAACTACAAACTCCCGCTTGAAGTCGGGCGTCACCAGAACTGGGGACTCACATAGGGCCGACTTCAAACGGGAGAACGCCTCCTCCTCCTTCTCCCCCCAGCGAACCATCACCGACTTTCTACCCTTCAAGAGGCCGGTTAACGGGGCTGCCAAGGTGGCAAAATGGGGAATGAACCTCATGTAGTACCCAATCAGGCCCAAAAATGACCGTACTTGCTTGGACGTACGAGGCCTGGGCCAATTCCGGATTGCTTCAACTTTATTTACTTGGGGCCTAATGACTCCGCGTCCAATCACATACCCCAAATAGCGAGCTTCCTCTAGTCCCACCGAGCATTTTTTTGGGTTGGCAGTTAACCCCGCCTTCCTTAGAGAATCTATCACTGCCTGAAGTTTTGACAAATGACCCTCCCAGTCTGGGCTAAACACGACTATATCATCCAGATACGCGGAGGTATACTGGTGATGGGGCTTGAGGACGACATCCATCAGACGCTGGAACGTAGCCGGAGCGCCATGTAACCCAAAAGGCAACACCCTATACTGAAAAAGCCCCTCCGGGGTGACAAAGGCCGTCTTCTCCTTTGCCGCCTCCGTCAGAGGTACCTGCCAGTAGCCCTTCGTGAGATCTAGGATCGAAAAATACCGGGCTTTTCCCAGCCGCTCTATCAACTCGTCTACCCGAGGCATGGGATAGGCGTCAAATTTTGATACCTCATTCAATTTCCTAAAATCATTACAGAACCGTAATGAACCATCCGGTTTGGGAATAAGGACAATCGGGCTAGCCCACTCGCTCTTTGACTCTTCTATGACCCCTAGACGTAGCATCGATCTTACCTCCTGCGAAATGGCCTGTCGCCGAGCCTCCGGTACTCGGTATGGTCTTAGGCGGACTTTCACCCGGGGCTCGGTGATAATGTCATGCTCGATCAAGGTGGTACGTCCAGGAAGGTCAGAGAATACGTCCCTATTCCGACTAACAAATTCTTTCACCTCTTGTGCTTGTTTGGTCAACAGTCCGTCCCCTATCGTCACCCCAGCGGCGCTCTCCGGAACACCTGGTGACCCCGGGTCACTCCCTGACGTCCCGACAGAGGGCGGGCTGTCTGCCAACAAATTCTCTCTGTCTCTCCAAGGTTTTAGTAGATTCACATGATATACCTGTTCGGGCTTCCGCCTCCCTGGCTGGTATATCCTGTAATCAACTGGGCCCACCTTCTCCTTAACTTCATAGGGTCCTTGCCACCGGGCCAAGAATTTACTCTCGACCGTGGGCACGAGTACAAGAACTCGGTCCCCCGGGTGAAATGTCCTTACCCGGGCGGTTCGGTTATATACCCGACTCTGGGCCAGTTGTGCCGCTTCCATGTGCTCACGGACGATCGGCAACACGACCCCTATTCGGTCCTGCATTTTTCCTATGTGCTCTATCACACTTTTATGAGGCGTAGGCTGTTGCTCCCATGCTTCCTTAGCGATATCCAGTAGCCCACGGGGATGTCGCCCATATAACAACTCAAAGGGCGAGAACCCCGTGGACGCCTGGGGCACCTCCCGTACCGCAAACAAAACATAGGGCAACAGTAAGTCCCAATCCCTCCCGTCCTTAGCCACGACTCTTTTTAGCATGGACTTCAGGGTCTTATTAAACCGTTCTACTAACCCATCGGTTTGGGGATGGTAGACGGACGTGTGCAGGTGTTTAATATTTAATAGCTTACACAATTCCTTTGTTACTTTGGACATAAAGGGTGTCCCCTGGTCCGTCAGAATCTCCTTTGGTATCCCCACCCGGGCAAACATACTCATGAGCTCTTTAGCTATTACCTTGGCCGACGTATGGCGCAATGGGACCGCCTCCGGATAGCGAGTGGCATAGTCTAACACTACCAGGATGTGTTGGTGACCTCGGGCTGACTTAATAATGGGGCCTACCAGATCCATGGCGATCCTTTCGAAGGGCACCTCTATAATGGGCATAGGTACCAGTGGACTGCGATAGTGAGGTTGGGGGCTAGTCAGCTGACACACTGGACAGGACTGACAGAACCTCCGGACTTCCTCATATATCCCAGGCCAATAGAACCGTTTTAGAATTCGCTCCAGCGTTTTCTTAACCCCTAGATGACCACCCAACACATGCGCATGCGCTAAATCCAAGACCATTCGCCGGTAAGGCTGGGGCACCACCAGTTGTTCCACCACCTCCTGCCTCACCTTGTCTACCCTATATAACAGGTCCTGGTTATAGGCCAGGTGAGGAAATACGGTATCGGCGCCGGGACGCTGGGCAACACCATTAACCACCGACACACCTTCTCTAGCCCGCAATAACGTCGAATCCTGGAGCTGTGCGGTCCCGAAGGTTTCTCGGGGTACCTCCAGATCCAGGATGGACGAACTTTCTACTGTCTCACCCGCCAATACTTCTAGGGGAAACCGGTCAGGGTTACACTCTACCTCCTCTACGGTGACCCCTACAGCTGGGGTCCCTGCCTCGGGGTCCTCGGGCTCGGGACCTGGACATTTTCCTTCCCCATAGGTAGGCAACCCGTTCCTCCACAAAGTCCAGAACAGGGGAAAGTCCCTCCCCAATATTGCGGCATAAGGGAGCCGTCTCCCCACCCCGACGACATGTGGTACCTCCTTTCCACACACTGCCAGGGTAACCTTAGTGGTGGGATACTCCCTGCGATCCCCATGTATACAGACAATGGTAAGGGTTCGCCTTTCTGGGAGTTTTTCCGTTACCAGCGACTCATGGACCAGAGTTACCAGGCTCCCAGAGTCCAGCAGGGCCTGCACGGAGTGTCCATTAACAACGACATCACACACCGGAGGGTTGTCCGCCGCCAGCAGGGGGTCAGCTATATACACCGGTTGGGCATAAAAAGAGGACCGGCGAGCGAACCCGCAGTCCATGGGTTCGGATGCCCTAGGGCAGTTGGATGCCACATGTCCCCAGTCCTGACAATGCCAACATCTGATCCTCGCAGCCTCCCTCCTCCCCAGGGTATTCCTCCCACGGACTGGAGATCCACTCCCCTCCTTATGTGGTGGGATCCCTTTTTCAGGATCCCGGGTCGGCAACGGGGGCTGACGTGACTTCGGTAGTACCGCTGAGTCCCGCACCAAATCCTGAGTGGCCATATACCTCTCCACCAGGCTAACCAGTTGTTCCAGGTTGCCTGGATCGCCTTGTCCCACCCAGCGCTGTATGGCTCTCGGGAGGGTACGCACGAATCTGTCGACCACGACCCTTTCAACCATCTGAGAAGTGCTCAATATTTCAGGCTGAAGCCATTTTTTTACTAGGTGAAGTAAGTCATAGGCTTGTGTACGGGCGGGTCGGGACTCGGCAAACACCCACTGATACACCCTGTGCGCTCGCACATAGGTGTTTACCCCCAACCTGGCCAACACCTCAGTTTTTAGCCTCTCATAGTCCTTGGCCTCATCGCAGCTGAGGTCAAAATAGGCCTTTTGTGCGTCCCCCACCAGAAAAGGCACCACCACCTCGGCCCACTGCTCCAACGGCAGCCTCTCTTGCTCCGCGGTTCTTTCGAATACCATCAGGAATGCCTCTATATCATCTCCCGGACCCATTTTCCTCAGGGCGGATCGGACTTTGTCCCTGGCGGTAGACACAGTCGGGGTTGTTGCAGTTGAAACTCCTTGCAGGGATGTTCGCACCGACTCTTGCATGGCTACCAGCTGCTGCATTAGGAGATTGTTTGTTTGCTGCTGTGCACACATAGCCTCATCATGTCTTTCCTTCTGAGCCTGCAATGCCTGTTGCTGCTGTACATTACTCTGAATCAGGTGCTTAATGGCCTCCTCCATCTTGTCAGGAACCATAAAACTTGCAGGCCTGATATATGACATGCAGTCCAACACAACTTTTGCCTCAGGCCTGCCTCACTGCAGGAATGCCCGCTCCAAGCCACCAATTGTGGGGATGTGCTCGTGGTAGGCTACGGTAGCGGCGGCAGTATTGAGGCAATCATAGACAGTCTTTGTGATACACTGTGACTTTATTCACACCAACGGCATAACAGGCAATGTGCAGACCACACAGGTGCATATCCACATAGTGCATAAAACAAAAGTCCTTCCATAGAAAATAAACAGCAGGTTTGAGTCACCTTGTTTTGGACAGACCACAGCAGTTCTGCAGGCTTCTAGGCTATCTGCCTTTGTCTCCCTCAGGCCAGAGCCCCTTCGGCTCGTAGCACCACAGGTCCCAAGGGCTATCCTTCAATGTGTGCTGCGCCCAGACTCTCCTTCACCAGCACTCACTCTGTCTGTGGAAATCTCCAGCACAGCAAAACACACCCCACCCCCATCATCAGCAGGCTGGGTTCTTAAAGGCCCAGCTCCACCAAAAACCTGGGCTGGCCGTGGGGAACAGTAAGAACCGGCCCGGACACGCTGCGCCAGCAGCATTCGCCGCTGTAACCGCAATGATCCGGTTCTTACTCCACCGAGGCCAGGACCTCTGGTGGCACGTATCGTCCGTCCATTATTATTCCGGGGACTCTCCTACAAGGCACACAGCTGGGCGCAGAAGGAAAGGAGCACCATGTGGTTTTTTGAGGACAGATTTCACTGGGATAATTTTAAGTGGCCATGTCACAATTGAAGGATAATTTTAAGTGGCCATGTCACAATTGAAGACCCCCTGATGCACCCCTTGAGTACAAACTCCAAAAAAGTGACCCCCATTTTGGAAACTACAAGATAAGGTGGCAGTTTTGTTAGTACTATTTCAGGGTACATATGATTTTTTGTTGTTCTATATGTTGGCACCGTTTTATTTTTAGTTTGTTATTTACAGTGTGTATCTGACAGGTTAGATCATGTGCTATTTTTATAGAGTGACAATACCAAATATGATTTTTTTGGTTATTTGTTTCAGTTTTACATAATAGGTAGGGTTTCACTGTTTGCGGGATGAGATGACAGTTGATTGGTACTATTTTAGGGTGCATATGACTTTTTGATCACTTGGTAATACACTTTTTGTGATGTAAGGTGACAAAAAATAGCTTTTTTTGTCACCGTTTTTTTTTTTTTATCTGCGGTGTTCACCTAAGGGGTTAGATCATGTGAAATTTTTATACAGCAGGTTGTTACGGATGTGGAAATACCTAATATGCATACTTTTTTAAATTTATTAATAAGTTTTACACAATAAAAAAAAATCTGTTTCATTACTTTTTATTGAGTTATCAGCACATTGAAATGTATTGCATATTGTGTGTAGAAATACAATTTAAATCGTAAAATTGAACAGGCAGTTGCGATTTCAGATGGCAGATCAAGTATACATCCACTGTAAAGTAGGACAAAATGAAAACATCAAAACATCAAGTATGAACTGAATCAACAATTAATATCGATACAATGAGTAAATAAATGAAATAAAGGAAATAAAGTACTGTCTGTGAGTCTTTGCTTATCTCTTCATCTATCCCTATTTGTGTAAAGGGTGTGATGTCCACATATGCCACAATTTTTCTATCTTACTATTATGCAGAAACCTATAGGAAAGTAGCTTTTCATAAGTATATGTAATGTTGAATGATGCCACTACTTCTTTCAAATCCGGGGTTTTATCTCCTTCCAGAAATGTACCACCACTAGTTTTGCAATCATTAGAACATACCCCACAATAGTTCGTGTAGTTACCGGGAATGAATCTATATTCACGAAAAGGAGAGCAAGGCCTGGGGAAGGTTCAACTCTATAGTGCAGTATCTCGGATAAAAGTGAGAACACTGCATTCCAGTAAGAGAGGAGGATAGGGCATGATCACAAGTAAGGTGGTGAGTTTGGAAAAATGGTGTGTAGTCTGCTACGCGTATAATACCAGCGTAAGAGAGTTTTCATAGCTGTCTCGTAATGAGTAGTACATCTAAAAGTTGTAGAGGAGAAAAGAATGGCATTACTCCAAACGTCAGTTTCATATATTTTGCCCATCTCTCTTTCCCAGGATATGATCGGGGTTGTTTTCTCGAACGTTGTGGTATGTAATAGAGCTTCATAAATTGGTATAATTATTTTGACCTTAGGAGAAGTAATGTTGAAAAGGGTTAGTTAGAATATCGGCATGGAATAGTGGGGTGGGGGGGATCTGTGTAGGGTTGTTAGCAAATGTCTGATCCTCAAGTTTTTGTAAAAATCCCTATTAAGGAATTCCATAGGCTTCATGCAGGTCTGTAAAGGATCGTAATGTCTCTTGGGAGTACAATTGTTGGATTGAGTTTATCCCATTCTGTGTCCAATTACGTAAGGACATATAAAATAACATTTCTAGGACCTCTAAGGGGGCTGCTGTAATGCCAACTTGGGACATTTTACCTACCGAGGAGTGAAGGTTTACAGAGTATGTTACCACGTGTGATTTACCAAGATTCGTGGCAGGATCTAGGACATACCCAAACATTAAGGCTCTAAGGTTTTGGACGTGGGCCACATTTTGTTCTATATGAACTCAATCCTTATCCGTGTTTCCTATCCACCAGTCTCTCAAAATATAAATATTAGTGGCTATATAGTAGTAGCGAAGACATGGTAGTCCTTATCCTTACTTGCCTTTCCTGAGGACCATTAGGTTGTATGATATTCTGGGTTTCACATTCTTCCAGATAAATTTGTTGAGGAGCTGTTTAGCTTTTAAAAAGAAACTGGTAGGAAGTGGCAGAGGGAGTGTCTGGAAAACATAAAATACTTTAGGTAGTGTAACATTTGGGAGGTGGCTATCCTGCCCGCCCAGGAGATTTCATGTTTAGCAAAAGCTGGTAACTCTTGTTCTATTGTTTTTAGTAGTGGTTCGTACTAGTTACAGGAGTACAATTATGATCGGGTTTTAGTAAGGTGAATGCCCAGGTATTGTATTTCATTGTCTTGCCAGTCTAAGTGAAAAGAAGACTTTAGTACATGGAGGGTTTCTTGGGGAATGTTCAGGGGCAATATTTGAGATTTGGGCGTATTAATCTTATAGTATGATAAGGAGCCATATTCAGATTTAATATCTAGAGCCCCCTGTAATGAGCTAGTTGGTTCCGTCAATGTAAGAATGATATTGTCTGTGTATAGGGAAATAAGGTGTCCTCTGCCCTCCTATATTGATTGCTTTAATACTATCATTTAAGCGTAGGTGTTGTGCTAAAGGTTCAATGGTTAGTATAAAGATCAGTGGAGACAAAGAGCATCCTTGACATGTCCCATTGCGGATTTGAAAGGACTCAGAGATAGCTCCATTGGTAAAAACTCTAGCCGATGGATTGCTGTATAGGTTTTGTATAGCTGAAAATATTGTCCCCTTGAAGCCCATATGCTGTAACACCAAGAATGCAAAGGACCAGTTAATACGGTCAAATGCCTTCTCGGCGTCTAACGTCACCTCCACCATAGGGACTTTCTGTGTTTCAGCATAATCTAGTATATTTAGCACTTGTCTAGTGTTATCGAAGGCTTGTCTTCCGCTGACAAAACCAGTTTGGTCAGGCTTCACCAAGAGAGGCATGATTGAAGATAGTCTGAAGGCTAATATTTGGGCATCTAGTTTAATATCAATGTTTAAAAGGGATATAGGCCTAAAAGTTTGGGGAACGGCTGCTTGTTTTCCCGGTTTAGGCAATGTTACAATCAGTGCAGAGAGCATCTCAGGCGGGAATGGAACACCCTGTGTGGCTTGTTCAAAAACTGATTCCAAGCATGGGGATATTAGTGTGGAGAGCTTCTTATAGGCCATCCGGGCCTGGGGATTTGCCAGTGGGTAGTGTTTTATTGGTGTTAAGGATCTCTGCTATAGTGATGGGGACGCATAAAGTATTTAAATGTTCCTGTGTCAGAGTTGGTAGTTGTGCTCTGATTAAAAAAATCTTGTATTGAGGCAGATATGCCATCGTAAGGGGGTTGTTGATCTCCTATATTGTATAGAGCACGATAGTATGATTTAAATTGTGCAGCAATATCCCTGGGATCTGTATATTTAGCCCCATTGGCCAGGTCCTTAATATAGGGGATTCTAGAGAGAGTATGTTGGGATTTTAATTTAGAAGCTAAGAGTTTGCCAGCCTTATTGTTTTGGGCATAATATCTGGTTTTAGTTTTAACCAGGGCCCTTTCGTAATCATGAAGTAGTAAGTCTCTTCATTGGTTACGTGTATTCCTTATGGATTGAGAAGTGTTAGTTGTTGGGTTCTGTTTGTTCAGCTTTTCAAGTTTGTCTATCTCAGCCAATAAGGTGGTTTGCTTATGTTCTCTGGCTTTCTTATCTTTATGGTCTATCTTTATTACCACGTCTCTTATGAAAGCTTTATAGGCTAGCCATTTGAAACACACATTAAATAATGTCCCTGTGTTGAATTTGAAAAATTCTTCAGTGGCGGCCTCTATTTCTTTTCCATATGTGGAATGGCCAAGGAGAAATGTATTATTTCTCCATATTCTATCAGGAGTTTTATCAGAGCTTTCTTGGAGTGTTATCGCCTCATGATCCGACCATTTAATTAAGCCAATACTGGTTGCTTAACTTCTATATAATAATGCGTGGTCAACTAGAAACATATCAATACGGGAGTACGTCCCATGCCTTTCAGAGAAGAAGGTGAAATCTTTTTCTGTACTATGGTGTGTCCTCCATACATCAAAGAGTTTTCCTGAGTGTACAAGGTACGCTAGGCCTGTATGAGCCAGCCTATTAGGGTTGCTGGAGTCCATAGATGAATCTATAATGCTGTTAAAATCCCCACAGATAAGTAGGCGGACCTGTTTGACTTTGTTGACTCTTTTTATTACCTTACGCAGGAATGAGAGTTGTCTACGGTTAGGTGTATAGAGGTTGACAATGGTGTAAGTGACATTGTTAAAGGAACATACTAAAATTACGTAGCGGCCTTGCAAGTCCGTTATTTGTGTAACCTGAGTAAAAGCAACCATGTTCCTAACGGCTATCAAAACACCCTTTGTTTTCTTTTCTGATATTACATATGCACATTACATCAGCATGATGCAGCAACGCTTCCCTCCACATATAATCTGGTTTCTATGGACAATTAAGACCCTTCACATTAAGGCCTCATGCACACGACAGTTTTTTTTCACGGCCCGCAAAAACGGGGTCCGTGGGTCCGTGATCCGTGACCGTTTTTTCGTCCGTGGGTCTTCCTTGATTTTTGGAGGATCCACGGACATGAAAAAAAAGTCGTTTTGGTGTCCGCCTGGCCGTGCGGAGCCAAACGGATCCGTCCTGAATTACAATGCAAGTCAATAGGGACGGATCCGTTTGAAGTTGACACAATATGGTGCCATTTCAAACGGATCCGTCCCCATTGACTTTCAATGTAAAGTCTGGAGTTCTTTTATACCATCGGATTGGAGTTTTCTCCAATCCGATGGTATATTTTAACTTGAAGCGTCCCCATCACCATGGGAACGCCTCTATGTTAGAATATACTGTCGGATATGAGCTACATCGTGAAAATCAGATCCGACAGTATATTCTAACACAGAGGCGTTCCCATGGTGATGGGGACGCTTCAGGTTAGAATATACTGAAAAACTGTGTACATGACTGCCCCCTGCTGCCTGGCAGGTGCTGCCAGGCAGCAGGGGGCAGACCCCCCCCCCCCTGTTTTTAACTCATTGGTGGCCAGTGCGGCCGCCCCCCCTCCCCCTCCCTCCCCTGTGCGGCCGCCCCCCCCCCTCCCTCCCCTGTAGTAAACTCGTTGGTGTCCAGTGGGCCCCCCCTCCCTCCCCTGTAGTTAACTCGTTGGTGGCCAGCGGGCCCCCCCTCCCTCCCCTGTAGTTAACTCGTTGGTGGCCAGTGGGCCCCCCCTCCGTGCGCTATAGATAACTCATTGGTGTCCAGTGGGCCCCCCCTCCGTCCGCTATAGATAACTCATTGGTGTCCAGTGGGCCCCCCCTCCCTCCGCTGTAGATAACTCGTTGGTGGCCAGTGGGCCCTCTCCCCTCCCTCCCCCTCCTAATCAAAATCGCCCCCCTATCATTGGTGGCAGTGGTGAGTACCGATCGGAGTCCCAGTGTAATCGCTGGGGCTCCGATCGGTAACCATGGCAACCGGGACGCTACTGCAGTCCCGGTTGCCATGGTAGCTTAGCAATTTGTAGAAGCTTCATACTTACCTGAAGAGCTGCGATGTCTGTGACCGGCCGGGAGCTCCTCCTACTGGTAAGTGAAAGGTCTGTGCGGCGCATTGCTTATAGCACAGACCTGTCACTTACCAGTAGGAGGAGCTCCCGGCCGGTCACAGACATCGCTGCTCTTCAGGTAAGTATGAAGCTTCTACAAATTGCTAAGCTACCATGGCAACCGGGACTGCAGTTACACTGGGACTCCGATCGGTACTCACCACTGCCACCAATGATAGGGGGCGATTTTAATTAGGAGGGGGAGGGAGGGGAGAGGGCCCACTGGCCACCAATGAGTTATCTATAGCGGACGGAGGGGGGGCCCACTGGACACCAATTAGTTAACTACAGGGGAGGGAGGGGGGGCTGGCTACCAAGAAGTTAACTACAGGGGAGGGAGGGGGGGGGGCGGCCGCACTGGCCACAAATGAGTTAAAAACAGGGGGGGGGGGGGGGTCTGCCCCCTGCTGCCTGGCAGCACCTGCCAGGCAGCAGGGGGCAGTCATGTACACAGTTTTTCAGTATATTCTAACCTGAAGCGTCCCCATCACCATGGGAACGCTTCTGTGTTACAATATACTGTCGGATCTGAGTTTTCACGAAGTGAAAACTCACCTCTGAAAAAGCTTTTCTGCAGACGGATCTTCGGATCCGTCTGTATGAAAGCAACCTACGGCCACGGATCACGGACACGGATGCCAATCTTGTGTGCATCCGTGTTCTTTCACGGACCCATTGACTTGAATGGGTCCGTGAACCGTTGTCCGTCAAAAAAATAGGACAGGTCATATTTTTTTGACGGACAGGATACACGGATCACGGCCTCGGCTGCAAAACGGTGCATTTTCCGATTTTTCCACGGACCCATTGAAAGTCAATGCGTCCGCGAAAAAAAACGGAAAACGGCACAACGGCCACGGATGCACACAACGGTCGTGTGCATGAGGCCTAAGTGACATAAAGTGGAGCACCATTTAACCGGCATTGGAATACCCGGTATATCGACCCAGGACAGTATACATAAATGCCAAGAAACCTGAAAAAAAAAACTGAATGAACAGAACAGAACAGAACAAGAAAGGGAATCATTGAACAAGAGTCCCGTGAACTTGAAAGGATAAAGGATACGGAGATCAGCTCTAGGCTGTTATCAGCAGGTCCCGGTGTAGTACCAGAAGGAGGGATTGCAGCATTCTGCACCATTCATTCTTGGTGATGTAGCATAAAGTCAGCCCGGTGTAGAAGATGGTGGATTCCTTTGTCGATTTTTATTCCTCCGGAGATATTTCGGATGTTGAGGTGGTCCCTAGTCTGCCAAGTTTAGGTTCCATGGGGATAGCAGTTTCTTGCCTTCTTCCAGTGATTTGATTGTATGCACAGTGCCGTCCTTGTTCACCAAGATTTTGACTGGGAATCCCCAGCGATATGGGATTTTGCTCTGTCTCAATGTGACGGTAATTGGTGCCAGCACTTTCCTTTGGCGAAGGGTAGTTGCTGAAAGATCTGTGCAAAGCTTGACGATTTGAAAAGGCTCTGGTAGGGTTGGAGTTTTCCAGGCGGCAGATAGTATGGCCTCTTTAACATGGAAGAAGTGCACTCTCGCTAGTGTATCTCTGGGTACCGTGTCCGCCAGATATACATCTTGAGACGATAAATTGGGAATTAATGACCGAAATAATTTCTGCATATATGAAGTGATGTTGGACTGGGGGGACTGTTTCTGGAATGCCCCGCAATTTGATATTATTTCATCGTGAGCAGTCCTCCAGGTCTGCTAGCTTAGATTTCACCCGCTCCAGCTCCTCTGCCATGTCAATGTCATTGTGGGCATCAATTACATTATTTTGGGATTCTGCGTATTCTCCCATTTTAGTTTCAGTATGCAATACTCTAGCATCCAAGGCTTGTACAGATGCTGATATGGGTGCTAGTAATGTAGTAATGTCCTCATGGAAGGAGGATTTCAAGGCTAGGAGCATACACATAAGTGCGTGTTCAGACACAGGGGAGTAAGATGCAGGTAGGGCTGCTAGAGCATCCCTTGTATTACCAACTGACCTTTCATCCCTTGAGGCATTCTCCTCTTCATTTGGTAGCTTTTGGGGATCATCAGGGTGGCTTTTCCTATGTCCCAGACTGTAAGGGTGTGGCCTGAAGTGTTGTGGCGCGCCATTTCCATGTTCAGTCACACAGCTCATGTCTGGTGTTGCTCCTTGTGTGCTATTCTCTGCACTCTCCATTAATGTGGTGATAAGGTTCAATGATCCTGTATTCCTGGAACTGCGCCCACTGTATCTGGCTGTGTGAGACCCATTGAGGAGCACTCTGGATCAGATGAAGTTGGGGGAAGTGAGTGGAGCGGCACTCACATTGCGCGGAAGTGAGTGGAGCGGCACTCACATTGCGCGGCCATCTTTACAGCCCTGTGGCTCAAAGTACTGCCGGAGGTTAGAGTCTGTCTTGACCTCCGGCAGTAATTAGTATTGTATTCTCTTGTATATTCTACAGCAGTGATGGTGAACCTTTTAGAGACCGAGCGCCCAAACTACAACCCAAAAACCACTAATTTATCACAAAGTGCCAGTACGGAAATTTAACCTGAATGCTACAGTCCACTATAATATATCTTCCATGTACTTTATCATTTAGCTATAATAGCCTGCCTACATTCAGTGCGCTGCTCGTGCTGTTCATAGTGCGCCCTGCTCTGATGGATGGCAGGAAAAGTCTAAGGCATATTGGTACAACATAGACTTTCTCCAGGGTGCGGGGGCCCACAGAGAGGGCTCTGAGAGAATGGAGTGTTAACATTAAAACAGTGTTTTATTTAACAACAGAAAGAAAAAAACGGATAATCCTGTTACTTTTTCCACTAGCTTCTCTTTAGAATATAATGAGATAATGAGTCTGTATAATTAAAAAATATTTGCCCATATTTAATCAGGAAGAAATTATGAGACAGGTGTTACATCCAGGATGCAGATTTGTATCTAAAAAACGTATTGTACCTCCATCTTATTACACCTCACAATCCCCCAACAGTGAAACCTGGCGCAGTCTTGCAGGTTTTCACAAGTGTGGGATGCTAAGATGCAAAACTTGCCAATTTGTTGCAAAAGGCAAATAGGTTTTTGCCACCATCAGATTAAGGGTACTTTCACACTTGCGTTGTTTGATTCTGACAGGCAGTTCCGTTGCCTGCCTGATCAGGCAAACTGTATGCAAACCCATGTCATTTTTTCTGACCAGGCATTTTTAAGACTTATCAGGAACCTGATCAGTCAGAAAAATGCCCGATCAGTCAGAAAAATGCATTGCAATACCGGATCCGTTTTTCCAGTGTCATCAGGCAAAACGGATCCGGTATTTGTTTTTTTCTCATTTTTGAAGGTCTCCGTATGCGCAGACCGGAAGGACAGATCCAGCATTCCGGTATTTTGAATGCTGGATCTGGCACTAATACATTCCTATGGAAAAAAAATCCGGATCCGACATTCAGGCAAGTCTTCAGTTTTTTTGGCCGGAGATAAAACCGTAGCATGCTACGGTTTTCTCTTTTGCCTGATCAGTCAAAATGACTGAACTGAAGACATCCTGATGCATCCTGAACGGATTACTCTCCATTCAGAATGCATGGGGATATGCCTGATCAGTTCTTTTCCGGTATAGAGCCCCCAGGACGGAACTCAGTGCCGGAAAAGAAAAACGCTAGTGTGAGAGTACCCTAAAATATTACAAACTTTTATCAACTACAGCACCACTTATGTGGTACATATGACTGAATGCACATGTTGTCAGTTGCAGTATATTGGATGTACCACGTGACAACTCTGAAAAACAATTGGGGAGCACCTTTATGGCATATCCAATCCGGAAATCAACAAACAAACAAGGGCTTCACTACATTTTATTAATTGTCATAAAGCCAATACCGACACTCTGAAGGTAAAAGCCTTTGAAAGACTGGAACAGGATCTTAGGCTACTTTCCCATTAGCGTTTTTGCGGATCCATCATGGATCTGCAAAAACGCTTCCGTTGCAATAATACAACCGCATGCATCTGTCATGAATGGATCCGGTTGTATTATGTCTTATAGCCATTGAAAGTCAATGGGGGACGGATCCGTTTTCTGTTGTGTCAGAGAAAAAGTCTTGCTCCGCACCACATCGAGGACAGAAAAACGCTGCTTGCAGCGTTTTTCTGTCCGCGATGGGGACGCAACCAAACGGAATGGAATGCATTTTGGTGCATTCAGTTTTGTTCAGCTCAGTTTTCTTCCCATTGACAATGAATGGGGACAAAACTGAAGCGTTTTCTTCCGCTATTGAGATCCTATGACGGATCTCAATAGCGGAATTGAAAACACAGATGTGAAAGTAGCCTTATTGAAAAGAGAGGGATATTGGATCCTTACATTCAACATACCTTCTCCAAAAGGTCTCAGTCTCAAAACAGATCTTACTTATTTTTATTACTGTTTTCAATCATTCAGGATACTTTCACACTAGCGTTAAAGTTTTCCGGTATTAAGTTCCGTCACTGGGGCTCAATACCGGAAAAATACGCCTCAATTTTATCCTAATGCATTCTGAATGGAAAGCATTCCGTTCAGTATGCATCAGGATGTCTTCAGTTCAGTCCCTCTTACGGTATTTGGCCAGAGAAAATACTGCAGCATGCTGCGGTATTTTCTCCAGTCAAAATTGTGGAACACTTGCCGGAATGCCGGATCCAGCATTAATTTCCATTGAAATGTAAAGTACTGCCGGAGGTTAGAGTCTGTCTTGACCTCCGGCAGTAATTAGTATTGTATTCTCTTGTATATTCTACAGCAGTGATGGTGAACCTTTTAGAGACCGAGCGCCCAAACTACAACCCAAAAACCACTAATTTATCACAAAGTGCCAGTACGGAAATTTAACCTGAATGCTACAGTCCACTATAATATATCTTCCATGTACTTTATCATTTAGCTATAATAGCCTGCCTACATTCAGTGCGCTGCTCGTGCTGTTCATAGTGCGCCCTGCTCTGATGGATGGCAGGAAAAGTCTAAGGCATATTGGTACAACATAGACTTTCTCCAGGGTGCGGGGGCCCACAGAGAGGGCTCTGAGAGAATGGAGTGTTAACATTAAAACAGTGTTTTATTTAACAACAGAAAGAAAAAAACGGATAATCCTGTTACTTTTTCCACTAGCTTCTCTTTAGAATATAATGAGATAATGAGTCTGTATAATTAAAAAATATTTGCCCATATTTAATCAGGAAGAAATTATGAGACAGGTGTTACATCCAGGATGCAGATTTGTATCTAAAAAACGTATTGTACCTCCATCTTATTACACCTCACAATCCCCCAACAGTGAAACCTGGCGCAGTCTTGCAGGTTTTCACAAGTGTGGGATGCTAAGATGCAAAACTTGCCAATTTGTTGCAAAAGGCAAATAGGTTTTTGCCACCATCAGATTAAGGGTACTTTCACACTTGCGTTGTTTGATTCTGACAGGCAGTTCCGTTGCCTGCCTGATCAGGCAAACTGTATGCAAACCCATGTCATTTTTTCTGACCAGGCATTTTTAAGACTTATCAGGAACCTGATCAGTCAGAAAAATGCCCGATCAGTCAGAAAAATGCATTGCAATACCGGATCCGTTTTTCCAGTGTCATCAGGCAAAACGGATCCGGTATTTGTTTTTTTCTCATTTTTGAAGGTCTCCGTATGCGCAGACCGGAAGGACAGATCCAGCATTCCGGTATTTTGAATGCTGGATCTGGCACTAATACATTCCTATGGAAAAAAAATCCGGATCCGACATTCAGGCAAGTCTTCAGTTTTTTTGGCCGGAGATAAAACCGTAGCATGCTACGGTTTTCTCTTTTGCCTGATCAGTCAAAATGACTGAACTGAAGACATCCTGATGCATCCTGAACGGATTACTCTCCATTCAGAATGCATGGGGATATGCCTGATCAGTTCTTTTCCGGTATAGAGCCCCCAGGACGGAACTCAGTGCCGGAAAAGAAAAACGCTAGTGTGAGAGTACCCTAAAATATTACAAACTTTTATCAACTACAGCACCACTTATGTGGTACATATGACTGAATGCACATGTTGTCAGTTGCAGTATATTGGATGTACCACGTGACAACTCTGAAAAACAATTGGGGAGCACCTTTATGGCATATCCAATCCGGAAATCAACAAACAAACAAGGGCTTCACTACATTTTATTAATTGTCATAAAGCCAATACCGACACTCTGAAGGTAAAAGCCTTTGAAAGACTGGAACAGGATCTTAGGCTACTTTCCCATTAGCGTTTTTGCGGATCCATCATGGATCTGCAAAAACGCTTCCGTTGCAATAATACAACCGCATGCATCTGTCATGAATGGATCCGGTTGTATTATGTCTTATAGCCATTGAAAGTCAATGGGGGACGGATCCGTTTTCTGTTGTGTCAGAGAAAAAGTCTTGCTCCGCACCACATCGAGGACAGAAAAACGCTGCTTGCAGCGTTTTTCTGTCCGCGATGGGGACGCAACCAAACGGAATGGAATGCATTTTGGTGCATTCAGTTTTGTTCAGCTCAGTTTTCTTCCCATTGACAATGAATGGGGACAAAACTGAAGCGTTTTCTTCCGCTATTGAGATCCTATGACGGATCTCAATAGCGGAATTGAAAACACAGATGTGAAAGTAGCCTTATTGAAAAGAGAGGGATATTGGATCCTTACATTCAACATACCTTCTCCAAAAGGTCTCAGTCTCAAAACAGATCTTACTTATTTTTATTACTGTTTTCAATCATTCAGGATACTTTCACACTAGCGTTAAAGTTTTCCGGTATTAAGTTCCGTCACTGGGGCTCAATACCGGAAAAATACGCCTCAATTTTATCCTAATGCATTCTGAATGGAAAGCATTCCGTTCAGTATGCATCAGGATGTCTTCAGTTCAGTCCCTCTTACGGTATTTGGCCAGAGAAAATACTGCAGCATGCTGCGGTATTTTCTCCAGTCAAAATTGTGGAACACTTGCCGGAATGCCGGATCCAGCATTAATTTCCATTGAAATGTATTAATTCCGGTTCCAGTACCAAGTATTCCGGTAAACCGGATCCAGTCTCCCAGTGTGCGCATGCGCTGACCTTTAAAAATGTGAAAAAAATAAATACCGGATCTGTTTTTCCAGATGACACCAGAGAGACAGATCCGGTGTTTCAATGTGTCAGACGGATCCGGAAACAAATGCTATCCGTTTGCATACGGATTTCCGGATCCGGCAGGCAGTTCCAGCAACAGAACTGCCTGCCGGAATCCAACAACACAACTGTGAAAGTACCCTTATTTTGTTCTTGTATAATGGTATCATGTTTGGTATGTGTTTGACTTTTAAGCCACGCACCTCTTGTTTGGCATGCTTTGACATGCTGGCCATATAAAAATGGGGTCATGAATATTTTGTGTCATGATTAAGAGTGGGGTGCCCAGTCAAAACGCGTAGGTCTTGCTTATGATTTTACTTTTTCATCTTCCATGATTTAATAAAGGAAGTTTTATGCTGGACTGATGCTGGAACCCTGTTTTTATTTTCTATACTCTGCATACTGCCTGTGTAGAACTGGTATCTGACTCCTATTTTGTCAGTGTATGGCGGTATTATTGGTCATATTGTTTTTTTTTAATAGTGGTAGCATCCTGTCACTGACTTTAAAAAGCAAATGAACACCTGTCCCTGACTGTGTGATCCATGTGTTGCTGGGTTCCACTTTTATTTTATGTGGGGCTTACATATTTAAGTGGTGAGTGTTGTGACCAAACAGATTTTTTTTTAGCTTTAGTTGTTTGATTGATGTCTGCCCTGTGAACAAAATTCCCTAGACACCTCCATGAAAGGCAAACCAGTAATAGGACAGATGTAGATTATGAGACTAACTAAGAAAAATCTATATCCTTTTTTTTTGTCTTCTAGGAAATCTGTCACCAGAAAAGTCTGATCAAGTAAAGCTCATGTTCCCCTGGATTATTATTTATTTCACTACATTTCATGACATCAGCCAATAGTGAAAATAATGATTGATGTATATAGTTTATTGCTGGTTTTATATTTCATTAAGAAATGTAGTGAAATAAATAATCCAGGGGGGTATAATCTACACTTGATCTGGAAAGTCAACCAGACACAAAGCTGAATTTAGTGATCCATTGCTTCATTCTGGAGAAAAAGTACTTTTAATCAATATGCAGGTGAGCTGTTATGGGCACCCAGGGCAGGCCCAAGTCACTCCGTGCACCACTGCTCACAAGGAACGGGTGGAGAGCAAGTCAGAGGAAGTAGGAGAGCAAAGGTGCACAGAGTGGCTTGGGCCTGCCCTTTAGGGCACTTAACTGATTATTTGCATATGGATTAGGCCTCATGCACACGACCGTATGTATTATGCGATCCGCAAAAAATACAGATGACATCCCTGTGCATTCCGTATTTTGGGGAACAGAACAGTTGGCCCCTAATAGAACAGTACTATATTTGTCCATAATGCAGACAATAATAGGAAATGTTGTATTTTTTTGCAGAACTGAAATACGGACACGTGGAAACAGAAAGCGCACGGAGTAACTAAAAAAGATAGAAAGAAAATATGTTTGTGTGCATGAGCCCTTAAAAGTACTTTTTCTCCAGAATGAATGGATCACTAAGTGAAAGGTATCATATCATTCAGCTAAGCTATCCCTACACGGCATTGTGTTTGGTTTAAAGAGAGACAGAGCAGGTCCAGTGAGGAGCAAGTGTCCCCACACGTGCAAGTGGTTGAGGAAAAGTATTGTTTTTTTAATCATTATTTTGACTGCAATTCCATTCTAGATAGTCCTAGATAGTCCTACCAGGACCACCAGCAACTCCATTCTAATCACTATCCTACTGTTGTGGTTGCAGAGAGCCACACAATATTCACTGTGTACAGTGAATGCAAAGTTCCGTGTGGCTGTGGAGTCGACATCTTAGAAGGTCTAGAACCCACAAGGCCGTGCATTGGACTCAGACAGCAAGATATTGTGCACATATATGGCAGAAAGATACTAAAGCATCCTCCATACTTTAAGGCCTCTTGCACACGACCGTATGGCTTTTTCAGTATTTTGCGGCAAGCAAAAAACGGATCCGCAAAAATACGAATGAAGTCCGTGTGCATTCCGTTTTGCGGAACAGAACAGCTGGCCCCTGATAGAACAGTACTATCCTTGTCTGTTATGCGGACAATAATAGGACATGTTCTATCTTTGAACGGAATGGAAAAACTAATACGGAAATGGAAGGCATGCGGATCCATATATATATATATATATATATATATATATATACAGTACAGACCAAAAGTTTGGACACACCTTCTCATTCAAAAAGTTTTCTTTATTTTCATGACTATGAAAATTGTAGATTCACACTGAAGGCATCAAAACTATGAATTAACACATGTAGAATTATAAACATAACAAAAAAGTGTGAAACAACTGAAAATATGTCATATTCTAGGTTCTTTAAAGTAGCCACCTTTTGCTTTGATTACTGCTTTGCACACTCTTGGCATTCTCTTGATGAGCTTCAAGAGGTAGTCACCTGAAATGGTCTTCCAACAGTCTTGAAGGAGTTCCCAGAGATGCTTGGCCTTTGTTGGCCCTTTTGCCTTCACTCTGCGGTCCAGCTCACCCCAAACCATCTCGATTGGGTTCAGGTCCGGTGACTGTGGAGGCCAGGTCATCTGGCACAGCACCCCATCACTCTCCTTCATCGTCAAATAGCCCTTACACAGCCTGGAGGTGTGTTTGGGGTCATTGTCCTGTTGAAAAATAAATGATGGTCCAACTAAACGCAAACCAGATGGAATAGCATGCCGCTGCAAGATGCTGTGGTAGCCATGCTGGTTCAGTATGCCTTCAATTTTGAATAAATCCCCAACAGTGTCACCAGCAAAGCACCCCCACACCATCACACCTCCTCCTCCATGCTTCACGGTGGGAACCAGGCATGTAGAGTCCATCCGTTCACCTTTTCTGCGTCGCACAAAGACACGGTGGTTGGAACCAAAGATCTCAAATTTGGACTCATCAGACCATGACTATGAAAATTGTAGATTCACACTGAAGGCATCAAAACTATGAATTAACACATGTGGAATTATATACATAACAAAAAAGTGTGAAACAACTGAAAATATGTCATATTCTAGGTTCTTCAAAGTAGCCACCTTTTGCTTTGATTACTGCTTTGCACACTCTTGGCATTCTCTTGATGAGCTTCAAGAGGTAGTCACCTGAAATGGTTTTCACTTCACAGGTGTGCCCTGTCAGGTATAATAAGTGGGATTTCTTGCCTTATAAATGGGGTTGGGACCATCAGTTGCGTTGTGGAGAAGTCAGGTGGATACACAGCTGATAGTCCTACTGAATAGACTGTTAGAATTTGTATTATGGCAAGCAAAAAGCAGCTAAGTAAAGAAAAACGAGTGGCAATCATTACTTTAAGAAATGTGTGCCCAAGTGCAGTCACAAAAACCATCAAGCGCTACAAAGAAACTGGCTCACATACAGACCGCCCCAGGAAAGGAAGACCAAGAGTCACCTCTGCTGCAGAGGATAAGTTCATCCGAGTCACCAGCCTCAGAAATCGCAGGTTAACAGCAGCTCAGATTAGAGACCAGGTCAATGCCACACAGAGTTCTAGAAGCAGACACATCTCTAGAACAACTGTTAAGAGGAGACTGTGTGAATCAGGCCTTCATGGTAGAATATCTGCTAGGAAACCACTGCTAAGGACAGGCAACAAGCAGAAGAGACTTGTTTGGGCTAAAGAACACAAGGAATGGACATTAGACCAGTGGAAATCTGTGCTTTGGTCTGATGAGTCCAAATTTGAAATCTTTGGTTCCAACCACCGTGTCTTTGTGCGACGCAGAAAAGGTGAACGGATGGACTCTACATGCCTGGTTCCCACCGTGAAGCATGGAGGAGGAGGTGTGATGGTGTGGGGGTGGTTTGCTGGTGACACTGTTGGGGATTTATTCAAAATTGAAGGCATACTAAACCAGCATGTCTACCACAGCATCTTGCAGCGGCATGCTATTCCATCCGGTTTGCATTTAGTTGGACCATCATTTATTTTTTAACAGGACAATGACCCCAAACACACTTCCAGGCTGTGTAATGGCTATTTGACCATGAAGGAGAGTGATGGGGTGCTGCGCCAGATGACCTGGCCTCCACAGTCACCGGACCTGAACCCAATCGAGATGGTTTGGGGTGAGCTGGACCGCAGAGTGAAGGCAAAAGGGCCAACAAGTACTAAGCATCTCTAGGGAACTCCTTCAAGACTGTTGGAAGACCATTTCAAGTGACTACCTCTTGAAGCTCATCAAGAGAATGCCAAGAGTGTGCAAAGCAGTAATCAAAGCAAAAGGTGGCTACTTTGAAGAACCTAGAATATGACATATTTTCAGTTGTTTCACACTTTTTTGTTATGTATATAATTCCACATGTGTTAATTCATAGTTTTGATGCCTTCAGTGTGGATCTACAATTTTCATAGTCATGAAAATAAAGAAAACTCTTTGAATGAGAAGGTGTGTCCAAACTTTGTCTGTACTGTGTATATATATATATATATATATATATATATATATATATGGAATGTATTAAATGTAACGGAGATAAATGCAGGAAATAAATGACTTTCACTTTAAATACTTTAGAGTCCGTGTAATGCAAACTGTCCATTGTCTTACTTTATTCCTAAACACGAAAATGTCTCTTTATGCCAAAACCTATGTGCAATGATAAGTAATAAAAGGAAAGCTCTGACCTTACTCTCAAGAGCAGGAACAAATGTCCGTCTTAAAGGACACGTGTCTTTTCTTGCTGTGATGCGATGCTCTGCGATGACTTGCAATGCTCTATGATGAATTGCGATGCTCTGTGCAGACTTGCGATGCACTGGCTTGGATACGCTGCTTGCAGGCTTTGGGCTAGTGGGGGGAAACTAGCTGGCTGCAGTACGTGACCTCTTCGTGGATAGCGGTGCGGGCACTCTAGCTCTGGACTTTGGCCTCCGACCATGCGTCTTTTTCTCTCTCTAGGGATCGCAGGAGGGTTGGGGCTCTTTCTCTGACTATTTTGCCTTTGCAGTTCTGCCACTTTAAGAGTCAGCTGCAGTTCGACTAATGCACACGTTCTATGGCCACTATGGTAGCTCCGCTGAGGTGTCTTTGCCTGCTCACTCAGGGAACAGTTGCTGCGCGGAGGTATATGCTGGCGCTCCACCGCTCTAATGCGCTCTTTACTGTGCAAGTTGAGGAGCGCTATCGCTTCGCCCTCTGAAGGCAATAGTTCCACTGTGGCAGGCGTAGCCCTATGAAGTGCCTTTTGCGCTGTGGCATTAGAAGAATTTTGATATCTCTGACTTTTAGTCTAAACAAACTGTCTATTACTCTGTAATTTCTCTAGCGCCGTTCTATGGAAACAGTAGGTTTAAAGAGCACACCAAATGCTTGAAATAACTTCTTTATTAACTTCAACTTTTCTTCATATAACACTGCCGTCTCTGCAGCAGATAGTCCATGTACATAACACGTGTTGAAAAGATATCACAAAATGGCAGTATGCATAAGATGGTGGTTCAACTGTTCAATCTTGTCATTCAACATAAAATGGTGGATATATTTCTCTCTTGAGTATCTGTACTCTCACTTTAAGTTATTTAAGCACTTTATGATCTCTCTGAGGTATATCTGAGGTCTAACTAATAGTTCACTTGCTGAATTTGGTCGCAATTTGCAATATGCAGTTAGCAATAACTATTTGCTGATTGGTTGAGTATGATCTGGTATGGTTGTATGCAATTTCGATTGCAATATGGAATTTGAATTTGGGTTATGAACTTTGTAGTTTGCAATTGTATGGTATTTGCGATTGGTGGAACTGTAAGTAAACACACATATAACTGGTTCAGTATACAGTTCTAATCACTATATTAACAGTAGGAACATTATATAACTGTCTTAAATACCTATTTTGGCCTCTCTGCTTCCATAAAACACAGCTCTTAGTGGAGTGCATGTCTGTTCAGCTTCTCTCTCTGGTGAATAATAATTTCTAGCAGCTCCTGCTAGGGAATTTCCCAGACAGGCTGTGTGCAAGGCTGGCTGCGATTGGCCAAGACTCCTGCTGTGTGTGAGGCTGTCTGTGATTGGTCTAGACTCCCGCCCAGCAACAACAGTTTAACTCTATGCTTTCTGTTTCTGCTGTGTCATAGAGCTTACCTCACATCCATATAATGAATCTTAATGGCATATTATCTTTTCTGCTTCTGTGAAGACAATATATATAACAGTTATATGACATCCAAACATGTACATAGTCACTGTAAATAACTCTGCTTTTGTCTTTAACACACAAACATAGTAACTGTATTAAAGTTATTGGCAAGTCTACTTGTATAAACACACAAGCTATATTAGCAACCTAGGACAGGTCTTAGCTGGCCAGCTACACAGCCTGCCACAGTCATGGAAAAAAGACAGCACTGTACGCGGTATTATGACGCGTCACTGTGACTTTCTGTACATTTATTAGGCTGTAAACCTTATTTATCTACCAGTCTCTGTTTATTGCAATCATTAATCAGTCAGTTCATTTTTTACTGCAAAGCATTATTGTAAATATACTAATATATATTTTTCTGATCTCAGAAAACTGAGGGAAAGTCATGCAGTATGGCCAGGGCTGGTTTTAGACCAAATATGGCCTGGGCAAAATTAAAAGCGGGGACCCAAATTCTAACTTACTGTATAAACAGTCACATTTATTCACTTGACGCAAGGGGAGAAGTCACTGCTGTGGCCCATGATTGGTTGCAGGCAGCGTCAAAAAGGATGATGACATCCAGGGACCTGAGCAGAGGTTCGAGAACACTGGAGCCGAGAGCCAGTGTCAGGAAGCAGGTAAGGCCCAGTTCACACTTCAGTTACACTGCCTGTCAAAAAAAAAAAGTTGCCACCTGGATTTAACTAAGCAAATAGTTATGAGCCTTCTATTGGATAATTACTGCATGGGCGATTATCTTTCAGTTGGCAACAAGTTATTTAACCCCAACTGGTGCAATGAGTTGCTTCTCATTTCTTAAACAACCATGTCGAAAGACACATCTCGTGGTCGTGGAAAAGATGTTTGAGAAGGGTCAAATCATTGGCATGCATCAAGCAGAGAAAACATCTAAGGAAATTCCAGAAACAAAAAAAATTGGGTTAAGAACTGTCCAACGCATTATTAAAAACTGGAAGGATAGTGGGGACCCATCGTATTCGAGGAAGAAATGTGGCGGGGAATAAAATCCTGAATGATCGTGATCGGCCATCACTTGTCTTAAACGTTTGGTAAAATCAAATTGAAGAAAAACAACAGTAGAACCCAAGGCTATGTTTAATAGTTAAAGTAAGAGCATTTCCACACCCAAAATGCAAAGGGAACTCAAGGGATTGGGACTAAACAGCTATGTAGCCATAAGAAAACCACTAAAGTGAGGCAAACCAGAAAAAAAGGCTTCAATTTGCTAGGGAGCATAAAGATTGGACTCTGGAGCAATGGAAGAAGGTCATGTGGTCTGATGAGTCCAGATTTACCCTGTTCCAGAGTGATGGGCGCATCAGGGTAATGTAACGGGGTGCTGAAGGCGCACTCGGTCTCCCATCAGCCGCAGACCTGCTGCTTAGCTTCGGGAGCGAGGATCTGTGTTTTACCTCGTTCCCAGGGTGGCTTTGCTAGCTGGGAGGCTCCCTACTTCTAGGTCTGCCTTGAGTGCCTGATCACTCGGTGCTCGACTGGTCGGTCTGTCAGTCATGTGACGCTGGCCACGTCACATGACCCTCACTCCCCACTATAAATACAGGCAGCCTGCTGGCCACAGGTTGCCTGTTAATTTAGGTTCCTGGCAGTTGTTGGATACCTGTGTACCTACCTGATCCTGTTCCCTGACGATCCTTTGCCTGCTCCTCCTGTACTGCGCATCCTTCCTGGTATATTGACCTCGGCTTCCACCTGACTATTCTTTGCGGACTCCTTTGGTACTTTTCGACTCTCCTGGTATTTATGACCCAGGCTTCTCCTGACCTTTCTTTGCTTATCCCTCTGTACTGCGTTGTCCTCTTGGTTTTGAGCCGGTCCGTTCACTATCCGTTATTTGTCTTGTCTGTCCTTCCCGCACGTATCCTAAGTTAGGGACTGCCGTCCAGTTGTCCCCTGTCATCAGGACTCATGAGGCAAGTAGGCAGGGGTGAGGGTGGAGCGCAGTGGTCACTATCCTCCCCCCTGTGTGTGTGTGTACTTGACCGTTACAGATTAACAGGCCCAATAACCACTGTATAATGAATCCTCTGGTGACCCTGACTGACCATGTCTCTAATCTGACGCAGATGGTGCAGGAGCTAGGGGAAAAACTCCATTCTTTTGAGTTAGGGCAAGATTCTTTCACTCCTCAGGCCTCCAGTCCGCATTTTGAGCCCCAGATCAAGCTCCCAGAACCCTTTTCTGGAGACCGGAAGAAGTTTCTCTCTTTTAAGGAGAGTTGCTGACTTTACTTCTGTTTGCGCCCCATGTCCTCTGGCCCCGAGAGTCAACACGTGGGCATTATCATTTCCCGCCTACAGGGTGATCCCCAGGACTGGGCGTTCTCTTTACCTGCTGGCGCCAGTTGTTTAACTTCTGTGGATGGGTTCTTTCAGGCCCTGGGTACCCTCTATGATGAGTCGTAATATCATACCCTCTATGATGAACCAGACAGGGCTCTAGTAGCCGAGACGACTCTAAAGGCACTGGTTCAGGGCAATCTACCTGCGGAGGATTATTGCACCCAATTCAGAAGGTGGTGTGTCCCCTCAGGATGGAACGAACCAGCCCTGAAGAGTCAGTTCAGGTCAGGTCTGTCTGATAATTTAAAGGATCTTCTGGTCAGTTATCAACTTCCAGAGACCTTAGAGGAGATGATGACCCTTGTTGTCCGACTTGACCGACGGGTTAGAGAGAGACGACAGGAACAACAGTTCTCTTCCCAGATGGTGGTCCAGCCAGAGGCCTATCCCAGAGACAATGCTGAGGTCTCCACTGAGGAACCCATGCAGGTTGGCAAGACCCGAGGGAATCTTCGCCGCAGTCGTGGAGAATGCTTTTACTGTGGAGATCCTGACCATTGGATCAACCAATGTCCTAAGAAGGTCCTCTCTGTCAAGTCTCCTAAGGCAAGGCAACCTAAAGACCAGGTACACCTTGATTTTTCTAAATGTAAGCTTTTGGTACCCATTACGATTTCTCTGGGGGTAGATAAATGGCCGGGTAAGGCCTTTATTGATTCTGGATCAGCGGCCAGCTTTATTGACTCTGAGTATGCTGTAAGATTGGGTATTCCAATGTTTGCTTTACCAACTCCTATCCATGTCATGGCTATTGATGCTACTCCTCTTATTGGTGGTACGGTGAGCTCATGTACCTCAGAGATTTCTCTAACCGTGGGTGTGTGCCACTCAGAGAGATGTTCCCTTTCAGTCCTGGAGAACCTACCGGCTGAGGTGGTACTCGTGCTTGTCCGTGGTACAGGCTGGGGTCTCAGTAAAGTCTGATACTTTACCCACTGTTGTTAGGGAATATTCTGATGTATTCTCATCACCAACCCCGGAGGTTCTACCCCCCCATAGACCTTATAATTGTGCTATAGAACTAGTAGAGGGGGCCAAGTTTCCTAAGGGGCGAATTTATAATCTTTCTAATCCCGAACGCAAGGTCATGGAAGATTATATTAAGGAGAGCCTTGGTAAAGGGCATATTAGACCTTCTGTCTTTCCTATGGGGGCGGGGTTTTTCTTCGTTAAGAAAAAAGATGGTGGTCTTAGGCCATGTATCGATTACCGGAGATTAAATAAAATCACTGTCCAGAATAGATACTCCCTCCCATTGATTCCGGATTTATTTAACCAGGTTCTGGGGGCAACCTGGTTTTCCAAGATTGACCTGAAAGGGGCATACAATCTAATCCGAATCAAGGAGGCAGACGAATGGAAGACGGCGTTCAGTACTCCGGCAGGACACTTTGAATATCAGGTGATGTCTTTTGGACTCAGCAATGCCCCATCTGTGTTCCAAAACTTCATGAATGACATTCTTAGGGAGTTCTTAGGTAAATTTGTTATTGTCTATCTTGACGACATTTTGATATTCTTTCCTGACTTCGAATTCCATGTGTCTCATGTTAAACAAGTATTAGAGGTGTTGAGGGAGAATCAGCTATCCGCTAAGCAAGAGAAATGTGTCTTTGGTGTACAGGAGATTCTGTTTCTAGGGCATGTTCTGACTCCTCACGCCATCAAGATGGATCCTGGTAAGGTACTAGCAATTAAGGAATGGGTAAGACCTTCATTCTTAAAGGCCTTACAACGGTTCTTAGGTTTCGCCAATTACTATCGTAAATTTATTATGAATTTTTCCGTAATTGCTAAACCGTTGACCGACCTTACTAAGAAAGGGGCGGATTTGGAGAATTGGTCTACTGAGGCCATTTCTTCATTTTAAAAATTAAAAAAGGCATTCAGTAGCGCTCCCATTCTGATCCAGCCTGATCAGGAGAGACCTTTTATTGTGGAGGTGGATGCGTCCGAGGACGGCGCAGGAGCAGTCCTTTCACAAGGTCCTGCTAGCCTCGCTAACCTGAGACCATGTGCCTTCTTCTCCAGGAAATTCTCTCCCACAGAAAGAAACTACGACATAGGGAAAAGGGAGCTGCTGGCCATTAAATGGGCATTTGAGGAGTGGAGGCATTTTCTGGAGGGGGCAAGGCATTGTGTAACTGTTGTCACTGACCATAAAAACCTTATGTTTCTCGAGTCTGCTAAGAGGTTGAATCCCCGTCAAGCTAGATGGGCTCTGTTTTTTACTTGTTTTGATTTTTCCATTACGTTCAGGCCGGGAAGTAAAAATGTGAAGGCGGACGCATTATCTCGGAGCTTCCATGCTTTTCAACCTACTGAGATACCACCTGAATCCATCCTACCAGCAAAAATCTTCATAGCAGCTCTAACCCAGGATATCTCGGCTCGCATTAGGTCTGAACAACATCTGGCACCGGTATCCACCCCAACAGATAAGTTGTTTGTTCCCGTACAATTTCGTCTCCAGCTGTTTGGTGAGTGTCACGATTCTGCCTTTTGTGGACATCCGGGTGTTGAGGGCACTAAGGATCTGGTTTCTAGATCTTATTGGTGGCCCACTCTAACTAGGGATGTCAAGTCCTACGTGTCAGCCTGTGAGATTTGTGCCAGGTCCAAGACACCTAGGACTCGCCCTGCTGGTAACCTACGACCCCTACCCATTCCCAGTAGACCCTGGTCCCATATCTCGATGGACTTTATAACTGACCTACCGCCGGCGGAGGGTAAGACTGTAGTTTGGGTAGTAGTCGATAGGTTTAGCAAGATGGTCCATTTCATTCCCCTGTCTAAACTTCCGAATGCCAAAACCCTGGCGTCTATTTTTGTGAAAGAAATTGTTTGATTGCATGGTATCCCGGAAAATATTGTTTCTGACAGGGGTGTGCAGTTTGTGTCCAAATTCTGGAGGGCCTTCTGTCAAAATTTTTCTTTTTCCTCTGCCTACCACCCTGAGAGTAATGGGCAGACTGAACGCCTTAATCAGTCCATGGAACAATTCTTGAGGTTGTATGTTGCTGATGACCAGTAGTGATGAGCGGGAGGTGCCATATTCGATTTCGCAATATTTCGCGAATATTCGATAGAATATTCGTGTTATATTCGTTGAAATCGAATATTCGTAATTATTCCAATTATCGCAAATAAATGCGATTTAATTAATCGCGTATTGCGATTTTTCTTTTGATAGTATAAGGCAACGTTCCTATGACTAATTGACTATGGCTAGGCTAATATGTGTATTTTACGAAATTTCGTAATATTGCTCTAACTTCATCTTTTAGAATATTACGAATGTTTTTAAGTTTTGTAAAATATGTACACTATTAATAAAATTACTATAGCAGTATATTAGCTAAATTACAATCTATATGTGTATTTTACGAATATTCTTAATATTGCTCTAACTTCGTCTTTTAGAATGCGATATTCGAGAAAAAAATTTGCAATTCGAATATTTGCGCTCAACACTAATGACCAGCAATTATGGGTGAAATTTCTTCCATTGGCTGAATTTGCTTTGAATAGCAGTGTCAATTCTTCTGCTGGGGTTTCACCTTTCTTTTGTAACCATGGTTTCCATCCCTGTTTTCATTCTGGGTCATCCGTCTCCTCCTCTAACCCTGAGGCAGATAGGCTCTCCTATGAACTGTGCACAGTTTGGGCCCGGGTTCAATCGAACTTAGAAAAGGCTCAAAGTTCTCAGAAACTCAAGGCCGATAGGAGACGTTCAAGGGGGGTGAATTTTCAGATTGGGGATAAGGTATGGTTGTCCTCCAAGAATCTCTCTCTTAAGGTAGATTCTAAAAAGTTTGCTCCTCGTTTTATTGGACCATATAAGATCACGGAGGTGATTAACCCGGTATTATTTAGGTTGGAGCTGCCCGAGTCATTCCACATTCATAATGTGTTCCATAAATCTCTACTTAAAAAATATTTTGAACCGGTAGTACCATCGAAAGCCTCGCCTCTGCCGGTTCTTGTTAATGATGCTGTAGAGTATGTGGTGTCTAAAATAGTGGCTGTCAGGAAGGTGAGTAATTCCTTTCAGTACCTGATTCACTTGGGTACCTGCCAGGGAGGTTCATGCTCCTAGACTTGTTCGAATATTTCATTTAGAAAGCCCTGAAAGGCCATCGCCTGAAGTCTTTGGTCCGGTGGCCCCTCGTAAAAGGGGGGGGGGGTACTGTAATGGGGTGCCGAAGGCGCACTCGGTTTCCCATCAGCCGCAGACCTGCTGCTTAGCTTCGGGAGCGAGGATCTGTGTTTTACCTCGTTCCCAGGGCGGCTTTGCTAGCTGGGAGGCTCCCTGCTCCTAGGTCTGCCTTGAGCGCCGAGCTGATCACTCGGTGCTCGACTGGTCGGTCTGTCGGTCACATGACCCTCACTCCCCACTATAAATACAGGCAGCCTGCTGGCCACAGGTTGCCTGTTAATTTAGGTTCCTGGCAGTTGTTGGATACCTGTGTACTTACCTGATCCTGTTCCCTGACGATCCTTTGCCTGCTCCTCCTGTACTGCGCATCCTTCCTGGTATATTGACCTCGGCTTCCACCTGACTATTCTTTGCGGACTCCATTGGTACTTCTCGACTCTCCTGGTATTTCTGACCCCGGCTTCTCCTGACCTTTCTTTGCTTATCCCTCTGTAATGCGTTGTCCTCTTGGTTTTGACCCGGTCTGTTCACTATCCGTTATTTGTCTTGTCTGTCCTTCCCACACGTATCCTAAGTTAGGGACTGCCGTCCAGTTGTCCCTTGTCATCGGGACTCGTGAGGCAAGTAGGCAGGGCCAGGGGTGAGGGTGGAGCGCAGTGGTCACTATCCTCCCCCCTGTGTGTGTGTGTACGTGACCGTTACAGGAAAGAAGAGAGGCAGATGAAGTGATGCACCCATCATGCCTAGTGCCAACTGTACAAGTCTGTGGGGGCAGTGCTATAATCTGGGGTTGCTGCAGTTGGTCAGGTCTAGGTTCAGCAACAGTATGTGCTCCAAGAATGAGGTCGGCGGACTACCTGAACATACTGAATGACCAGGTTATGCCATCAATGGATTTTTTCTTCCCTGATGGCAGGGGCATATTCCAAGAGGACAATGCCAGGATTCATTAGGCTCAAATTGTGAAAGAGTCCAGACCTTAACCCCATTGAGAATCTTTGGGATGTGCTGGAGAAGGCTTTGCGCAGCAGTCAGACTCTACCATCATCAATGCAAGATCTTGGTGAAAAATGTATGCAATGGAAATAAATTGTGTGACATTTCAGAAGCTTATCGAAACAATGCCACAGCGAATGCGTGCTGTAATCAAAGCTAAAGGCGGTCCAACTAAATATTAGAGTGTGTGACCTTTTTTTTTTTTTTTTTTGACTGGCAGTGTATAAAAAAGAAAATACTAAGTGCTAGCAATGAACATTTTCATTATCAAATTAGGTGTTTTAAGTGAGAATATTGCATTTTTACAAGAGATATTCTATCAGCATCCAAGGACAGCACTTTGTACATTACTTGTGAGCTGCTCCACCTTCAGAACTGCAATACAAGGACCATACAGTCTGCTTTTCAGGCATGGAGGAGACCCTTAAATATTTTTGGAATTTGTCAAGTTCCTTATTTGTTGTATGACTATTTTATACCTGTGTATTGTGTTGGTGTGTTGCCTTTGCCCTTACAGGTTCAGCGTTAAAGGGGTTTTCCTGGACTTTAATATTGATGGGCTATCCTCAGAATAGGTAATCAATATCATATCAGTGGGGTCTGACACCTGGCCAACGCAGATACTACACAGTGGACGGAAGGCTCCATCTGTTGCGGAGTATTACTTGAAATGGAGCGGAGCTGCAGGACCCTGGCATAGCCACTACACAGTGGACGGAGCCTTCCGCTTCCAGCTCTGTCCACTATATAGTTCCCAGTGTTGGTGGCTGCATGAAAGAGCTGATCGGTAGAGCTGCTGGAACCCCACCAATCTGATATTGATGACCTATTCTGAGGCCAGGAAAATCCCTTTAAAGGCGTGTTGCTCCTGCTAAATAATAATTCTGTATATTTGTTTCTTCTACAATATATGCATATAATATAATGTGTTCACTCTGTATAAGGGTTTCTTATATGTATATAATAGTCTTGCTGTGTATTTTCATGTTGCCTTATGTGGTGGCTCTTCATTTGTAAACATGTAATATTAGCCAAGGCCTTTAAAATATGGTGCTGGTGTAAGATACAAACCCAGACCCCATTATTGGTGGGGAGGCACACAGTGGTTGCCCTTTGCAGCCCGAGAGTGCATAGGCATAGAGACACTGCACTCATTATGTAGCCAGTGACTAGATTATAAAAATGGATGTCATTCCCGACTCTGGGGGATGGTTGGATGTGGGCTTCATGCCGTGACAAGCCAGTTTCCATTAAAGGGCACAGCCTGGAGGAAACTGTGAAGGTACCAGCAACTGGTGCTAGGGTCAGTCTGTTCGGTTGGATTCCACAGTTGTCCATGTGACAACACCAGCCACACAGCAACTGGTACAGTAGAAAAGGTGGCGGAGCATGTGCTTTATGTATCCGTATGTCCATCCTGCAAAAAGATTAAATATTTCCTATACTTGCCTACAAAATGCAGACCATGGACTTATTGAAGTCAATGGGACTACAAAAAAAAACGGATGCAACATGGATGTCACATGGACGTCATATATATTTTGCAGATCTGTGTTCTGCAGACTGCAAAATACTTATAGTCGTGAGCAGGAGGCCTAAGAGTTATAAGTGCTTATAATTCATTCAGTAAGTCTTTGAGGAAGAAAAGTGACAGTAGACAACCATTTTTATAGCTCTATATGGACTACAAGTGGCCCCATAATGGTAATCACAATCAGAACTCCCCAGGGGCAAAAAAAAAATTTCCTAATTAAACCCAGATCATATTACATATTCCCTTTTTGTAATCTGTTTTTATATTCTGATTATAGATTTTTTTTAAATTCTATTTGCCTGCTCTTAACAGCATTTAGAGATATAGTATGCTTGACAGAAGCCACATGGACCATAGCACACAATAAACAAGATATGTTCATTGACTTCAATGGGAGAGTTTTCTAGGCATGCTCTGTGACCTATGGAGAGGTCATTGTGCAGGGAGGGGTGAATATATAAACTGTGATATTACCTATTATGAATGGTGGATCCTCTGTTATTTACGGTATACAAAAGTGTCCTGGCTGATAATAATAAGATGACTGGTGAAAAGTGTCAGACTATTATAAGACTTAGTGGCTAGAGTGAAAACTGCAGGATTTCATGATTGTTTTTTTTTTTTATTAATAATATAATATATATAATAAATAATATTATATTATATAAATAATATAATAAAATTAATAACAACATTGCGAAAAGGTCATTTTCTGATGACACATTACAATTCCTGGGCTCTCTCAGAGTTGAATTGGCCACCAGAAGATCCTCCGGTGGACCCAAGCTGTGACACAATAATTGGGTTTTATCATGTACAGTATCTGAAGAAGACCTGCGTGCCGAAACCTTATACGATATGAATATTGCCGCAAGTCAAATAGAAAAAAAATGAATCAACATAATTGCAAACCAAATAAGTATACTTAATTGAAAACGGGGTTGGAACCCTACTTACAGCTCCTCACAGAGTGCGACAAAGAATTATCTGAATCTATTATTCCACAATAATGGGGCCACTATAAAACTAGACCTCTAAAACAGGGCTGACCTTGGAACTAATAACCACCAGATATAATTTTAAACCATATCGATGTCCTTAATGTGCAATGATAAAAAAAAAGTCACTTAAAGGCAAATACGGATATGTCCTGTATATACAGAGGGTGACCCTCAGAATCATTTACTCTGGTGGGCCCAAGGAAATTCAGTCTGATGCTGGATTCAGTGCAAAATCTATACCAGGGTCCCCATCTACAATGTGCCACTTATATTACTCGTGTTCTTGATGGGTCGGCACTGCGGTTTGTACCTGGTGTACGCGTCCAGGGAAGGCATCCCACTAGTATATAGCGAAGAAGGGCCGGCACTCTCTTGATTTCTTGACGATATGAAGAGACGTTTATTCAAGGCATAATAGCATCGTCGGTGACTAGTTTGGGCTCAAGCCTGAACTCTTGGCCCTCCAAACTGGTTCGTGCTACCACACCAACCCCCCACCGTGATGAGACATGACGGATCAGTTTGTTACCTCCCGTATATATGTTGCCCCTCACCCATGTACTGTTTATGGCAAGCAGGTTTAAAAAGACTATCTGGAAAGGGATTGATCACACAATAGAAATACCTATGTCCTCTAGGGTATGTATGACTAGTAAACAAAAATATACTTGTAGAGGGGTTAACATCCCATACTCGCTGTAGTGTTCTGTATACAGATTTGAGATTTTTCCAGTAAATGCAATGATTCATATTTTAGGCCTTTTTATATTGAAATGTTCTAACTGTAGTTGGCCATGCTTCATCAGTCCCTATTCCCTTTGTGACAATGCAAAGTCACTCAATGATTTCTAAAGCACACAGTGAATAACAATTCGTGGCATGGTTCTATTTTCGGATTCTTGTATCTACCTAATCCATTCACATACCCGGACTCCTTAGGTGCTGTGATGCATAATACACGTCCTCCTCCTCCCCTAATCTTGCAGCTGTCCCGCTCTCTGCATCACCACTGCAGCATTCTCATCACACACACACCCTTTCTGCATCCTGGCTTCTCATCTCATAGGAGCGCCTCTCTTGTCCTGACTCCTCAAAAGATGATCCTGTTTCGCTAACGTAGAAAATCTTATCATAAAGAACAGGGATAGTTCTGTCTGTTATGCAATATTCGAATGTCTTCCTACTGAAGAGAAAAGATCCCTCACTTCCCAATAGGCCATTAGTTCTCAGATTAACTCCTTTACTGCCAGGCAAAATGTGTTTGTGGTATTCTTGGACATTCTCCATGTCATTGTCAATAAGGGTGACATTGCAGCACAAAACTGCATAACTTGTAGTATACGCTAAATCAGTGTGTCACATTTGATTTTTGCTGGCCCCTTGATGTCAGCTTACATAAACCACAGATAATTCACCAGAAAAACACTACTGGTTAAGTGTCGTAAGATACCGCAAAGAGACTTTTGACTATTTTCCCATGTCAGTCTGAGATTTTACAGGGTGGTGAAGAGATACTAGAATGATATATCTGTGAGAAATCAAGTCTGGTAGAGCACATTTCTGTCTCTGTATCGTACAAAACCGATAATGCATAAAAACATAATAATAACATAAAAGGTAAAGTAAAGCATTCAGTTTGTTTGTGACTGAAAATAAAACACTTTTTAAAACACTTGATGTAAAATTGGTGCTGAGTCAAGAAAGTAAAAGGGGTTGTCCCAAGAAAAATATTCTACAGTTTTCAAACCAGCACCTGGATCTGAATACTTTTGTAATTGCATGTAATTAAATATTTTGTATAGCCACTGAGTTATTCACTAAAATGTATCTGTATAGTGCCACTTAATTTCTTATTTCTTTGGACGGCTCATTAACCGCCTCCGGACCGCCTAACGCAGGATCGCGTTCCGGAGGCGGCAGTCCCAGGCACAGTCACGCATATATGCGTCATCTCTAGAGACGCGAGATGACGCGCTTAGCCGGCCCGCGCATGCGCATCGCGGGCCAGCAAAAGTTAGTGAGGGGTCACGTCATCAGCTGGCAAGCTGATGATTTTTAAAAAAACGAATCAGAAGCCATCTAACAGATTATATTTGTAAATATGATGTGTTAAATGGCTTCCCTGCTCCTCTTCTGGTCCGTTTCGGCAGGTTGGTCTCAGCAGAGGAGCAGGCATCACAGTGAGTAGCACCAAACACTACACCTTAGCCCCAGATTACCCCCTATCACCCCAATTAACCCCTTGATCGCCCCTGTCAATCACCTAGTGAAAGGAAAAAAGTGATCAGTGTAAACTGCCCCTTTTTTTTCCACTGGTATTGACTGTTAGGTTTTAGGATAGTTTAGGCCCCTTGGTTAGGTAGTTTAGCGATTGTTTAGCACCCAGCCCACCGCACCGCACCGCACCGCAGTCACTGATTCGCTGATTAGCGTATCGCTAATCAGCATTTGTACTTTTATAGTATCTGTAAGTGATCAGAACTGATCACAGTCAGATCTATAATAGTATTAGTGTCACCTTAGCTCGCCCTCCACCCAAAACTCAGTGTTTGCCCGATCAGGCCTGATCGGTCGCCCACACGTGCGTTCACCCACGCCCGCCCCGCCGCAGTGACAAAAAATATATATTTTTTGATCACTGCACAATCACTTTACAAGCGCTGCGGCGATAAAAAAATCAGTTTTGATATTTTTTATCAACCGCAGCGGCCTCCGGTACTTCGCTAGCCTCCCATTTGTAAGACAGGCTTGCTTTTTTTCTTGGGTAGTCTCAGGAAATACCCCTAAATTTAGTAGTCCAAATGTCAAACAGGGGGTATTCTTCCAAAGAGGCCTACAGGCTTCTGACCCAGTCGGATGAGGAATGGGAACCCTCATCTGATGAATCTAGCGGGTCAGAATATGAACCTGTAGAAAGCAATGGCAGTCTGACACAAAGTTCGGACGAGGAGGTTGAGGTCCCTGATACCACCAGGCCTACCCGGCCCTGTGTCGCTAGACCACAGGTTGCGCAGGATCCGCTTCAAGGGCAGCAGAGTGGGGCTGGCGCTGTCGGATTACGTGGTGAGGCATACACCAGCAGCGCAGCCCATCCTGGACCTAGTACCAGCACTGCTGTACAACATGGTGAAGTGGCGAGCACCAGAAGGGCAGTTGAAGCTGGTACGGTGGCACGTGCAGTAGTGACCCCGTCGCAGCCACCGCACAGACAGGCCCGTAGACCCCCTAGAATCCCTGAGGTGCTGGCAAATCCTGATTGGCAGTCCCCAACTTCAGCCGCACCATTAGTTCCCCCTTTCACCGCCCAGTCTGGAGTTCGGGTTGAGACAGCTTATTTCGGTTCGGCCTGGGATTTTTTGAGCTGTTCTTGACTGCGGAGCTCTTGGACTTAGTTGTGGCAGAAACAAACCGGTATGCCACTCAATTTATATCCGCCAACCAGGGAAGCTTTTATGCCCAGCCTTTCCGGTGGAAACCAGTCCTAGTTTCCGAATTAAAAAAAATTCTGGGCCTTCTCCTCAACATGGGTCTAACCAAAAAGCATGAATTGCGGTCATATTGGTCCACGAACCCAATTCATCACATGCCCATGTTCTCTGCTGCCATGTCCAGGGCACGATTTGAGGCCATCCTGCGTTTCCTGCACTTTAGCGATAACACCACCTCCCGTCCCAGAGGCCATCCAGCTTTTGACCAGCTCCACAAAATTCGGCCCCTCATAGACCACTTCAACCAGAAATTTGCAGATTTGTATACCCCTGAGCAAAACATCTGCGTAGACGAGTCCCTAATACATTTTACTGGGCACCTTGGCTTCAAACAATACATCCCAAGCAAGCGCACCCGGTATGGGGTCAAATTGTATAAGCTCTGTGAAAGGGCCACAGGCTATACCCACAAATTTCGGATCTATGAGGGTAAAGATCAGACCCTGGAGCCGGTCGGTTGCCCTGACTACCTGGGGAGCAGTGGGAAGACAGTCTGGGACTTGGTGTCACCCTTATTTGGCAAGGGGTACCATCTTTATGTGGACAATTTCTACACAAGTGTGGCCCCCTTCAGGTATTTGTTCCTAGAACAGATTGGCTGCTGTGGCACCGCGCAAACTAGTCGCGCGGGCTTCCCCCAACAGCTCGTTACCACCCGTCTTGCAAGGGGGGAGAGGGCTGCATTGTGTAACGAAGAACTGCTCGCGGTGAAATGGAGAGACAAGCGTGACGTTTACATGCTCTCCTCCATTCACGCAGACACGACAATCCAAATTGAGCGAGCAACCAGAGTCATTGAAAAGCCCCTCTGTGTCCACGACTATAATTTGCTCATGGGAGGGGTGGACTTCAATGACCAGATGTTGTCTCCGTATTTAGTTTCCCGACGCACCAGACGCTGGTATAAGAAGGTGTCTGTATATTTAATTCAATTGGCTGCATATAATAGTTTTGTTCTCTACAGTAAGGCTAGGAGAACAGGATCCTTCCTCAAATTTCAGGAAGAGATCATCGAGAACCTCCTGTATCCAGGAGGTTCCGTGGCCCCATCCACCAGTGTAGTTAGCCGTCTACACGAGCGACATTTCCCCAGTGTCGTTGCCGGTACCTCAAACCAACAGTCACCCCGAAAAAGATGTGACACCCGCTATTTCTGTCCTGACTGCCCTGACCACCCTGCCTTATGCTTAGGGGAGTGTTTCCGGAAGTACCACACACAGGTACACTTAGCATAGGGATCACATCTCACAGGACAGGCACACAGGGCTATTAGGGCCCATTCACACACAGCTGCTGCAAACCTCTCCTTTCACCTGGGACAAAGTGCATAACGCACTTCGCCACATCTTTGGGCGATTTGCGCTTTGCACATTGTCCCATGGGGAAGGAGAGGTTTGTCCTATAAAGGTAAAAAAAAACAAAAAAAACACCAGTAAGCAAAAAAGTTAACGTTCAGTTTCAAAAGTTAAATAAAGAAGTTTATATGTTGTGTTCTAAAGTTATTATAAAGTTAATACAATTTATTGCGTTGCGGCCTGGTATTTTCTTTTTTGTTTTGTTTTTTTTGCCTTCCAGGTGGACCAACCGATCGACTAGCTGCAGCACTGATGTGCATTCTGACAAAAGCATTGCGCTGCTGTCAGATTACACACAAGTCGGTGTATGCGGCGCTGCAAGACGAGATTTCTCCTCTGCAGTAAAAGATACGTTTGCCGAGGCATATGAGCTGAGGAGGCGGCAGTGTTCAAATAAAAATCCCGGCAATGATTTATTCAACCACATCGATTGATGTGAATGGAGAAATCGGGTTTGCCAGGGCATACGAGCTAAGTGGGTATGGATGCTGGGCGGAGCTCCTATGTCCTGGCAGACGCCTTTCCCCTCCTTTTTTTTTTTGGGCAGAGATTTTTTCATCCACATTGATCGATGCGAATGAAGAAATCTGTGGCGTTCATTTTTTCTTTCAGCCCAGAGGCTGAACGGAAAAAAAAAATCTCATTACCCGTATGCTCAATATAAGGAGAATAGCAGAAACTCCTAATGCTGGCCATACATGTAATGATTGCGGAGACCCTCAAATGCCAGGGCAGTACAAACACCCCACAAATGACACCATTTTGGAAAGAAGACACCCCAAGGTATTTGCTGAGGGGAATATTGAGTCCATGAAAGATCGACATTTTTGTCTCAAGTTAGCGGAAAGGGAGACTTTGTGAGAAAAAACTAAAAATAATCAATTTCCGCTAACTTGTGCCAAAAAAAAGTTTTTTCTATGAACTCGGCATGCCCCTCATTGAATACCTCGGGATGTCTTCTTTCCAAAATGGGGTCACATGTGGGGTATTTATACTGCCCTGGCTTTTTAGGGGCCCTAAAGCGTGAGAAGAAGTCTGTGATCCAAATGTCTAAAAATGACCTCCTAAAAGGAATTTGGACACCTTTGCGCATCTCGGCTGCAAAAAAGTGTCACACATGTGGTATCGCCGTACTCAGGAGAAGTTGGGGAATGTGTTTTGGGGTGTCATTTTACATATACCTATGCTGGGTGAGATAAATATCTTGGTCAAATGCCAACTTTGTATAAAAAAATGGGAAAAGTTGTCTTTTGCCGAGATATTTCTCTCACCCAGCATGGGTATATGTAAAATGACACCCCAAAACACATTCCCCAACTTCTCCTGAGTACGGCGATACCACATGTGTGACACTTTTTTGCAGCCTAGGTGGGCAAAGGGGCCCACATTCCAAAGAGCACCTTTCTGATTTCACAGGCCATTTTTTACAGATTTTGATTTCAAACTACTTCTCACGCATCTGGGCCCCTAAAATGGCAGGGCAGTATAACTACCCCACAAGTGACCCCATTTTGGAAAGAAGACACCCCAAGGTATTCCGTGAGGGGCATGGAAAGTTCCTAGAATTTTTTATTTTTTGTCACAAGTTAGCGGAAAATTATATATATTTTTTTTCTTACAAAGTCTCATATTCCACTAACTTGTGACAAAAAATAAAAACTTCCATGAACTCACTATGCCCATCACGAAATACCTTGGGGTGTCTTCTTTCCAAAATGGGGTCACTTGTGGGGTAGTTATACTGCCCTGGCATTTTAGGGGCCCAAATGCATGCGAAGTAGTTTGAAATCAAAATCTGTAAAAAATGGCCTGTGAAATCAGAAAGGTGCTCTTTGGAATGTGGGCCCCTTTGCCCACCTAGGCTGCAAAAAAGTGTCACACATGTGGTATCGCCGTACTCAAGAGAAGTTGGGGAATGTGTTTTGGGGTGTCATTTTACATATACCCATGCTGGGTGAGAGAAATATCTTGGCAAAAGACAACTTTTCCCATTTTTTTATACAAAGTTGGCATTTGACCAAGATATTTATCTCACCCAGCATGGGTATATGTAAAGTAAAATGACACCCCAAAACACATTCCCCAACTTCTCCTGAGTACGGTGATACCACATGTGTGACACTTTTTTGCAGCCTAGGTGGGTAAAGGGGCCCACATTCCAAAGAGCACCTTTCTGATTTCACAGGCCATTTTTTACAGATTTTGATTTCAAACTACTTCTCACGCATCTGGGCCCCTAAAATGCCAGGGCAGTATAACTACCCCACAAGTGACCCCATTTTGGAAAGAAGACACCCCAAGGTATTTCATGATGGGCATAGTGAGTTCATGGAAGTTTTTATTTTTTGTCACAAGTTAGTGGAATATGAGACTTTGTAAGGAAAAAAAAATAAAAAAATCATCATTTTCCGCTAACTTGTGACAAAAAATAAGAAAGTTCTATGAACTCACTATGCCCATCTGCGAATACCTTAGGGTGTCTACTTTCCGAAATGGGGTCATTTGTGGGGTGTTTCTACTGTCTGGGCATTGTAGAACCTCAGGAAACATGACAGGTGCTCAGAAAGTCAGAGCTGTTTCAAAAAGCGGAAATTCACATTTTTGTACCATAGTTTGTAAACGCTATAACTTTTACCCAAACTATTTTTTTTTTTTTTACCCAAACATTATTGTTTTTATCAAAGACATGTAGAACAATAAATTTAGCGAAAAATTTATATATGGATGTCTTTTTTTTAAAGAATTTTACAACTGAAAGTGAAAAATGTCATTTTTTTGCAAAAAAAATCGTTAAATTTCGATTAATAACAAAAAAAGTAAAAATGTCAGCAGCAATGAAATACCACCAAATGAAAGCTCTATTAGTGAGAAGAAAAGGAGGTAAAATTCATTTGGGTGGTAAGTTGCATGACCGAGCAATAAACGGTGAAAGTAGTGTAGTGCAGAAGTGTAAAAAGTGGTCTGGTCATTAAGGGGGTTTCAGCTAGGGGGGCTGAGGTGGTTAATAAGGTTGCACATGCTCAGTTCCATCTTTCTACTGCCTCCTGAGCTGTGATAGGCAGAGAGCTGCAGTGGAATGGACCCTCCCCTGAGCTGCAGCAGAAAAGACACTCTCCGTAAACTGCCATCTTGATATAAATCTAATACCCAATATATGCCCCAAACATATGTCCTATATATATTCCTATACTATTCAAAACACATGAATAGAATTGCTCACATAAGCCTGTGGTATACACCATAACATAAAACCTACAAACAACTACCAGACCGCTTATGAATTAATGTCATTTTATTACATAATTACAAAAAACTATCTCGCAAACATGTTCAAAAGAACATAGGTGCAGGGAAAAGGCGACATCATCTGGAGGATGAACACAGCGGATACTATGTTCATAGATCTGTCCATCTATACCAGGGGTGACTAACCTTACAGACAGGAGCCACAAGCTATACATTTACACAAGTCACCATATTTTTCGCCCTACAAGATGCACCTAGGTTTTAACAAAGAAACATAATTGAAAAAATAATATTTGTAATCTGATCTGAGGTCTGATAAAAAAAAAAAATCTTCTTTTTCATTAGCAGAGAAAAAAAGAAAATATATTTTCTTCAACAGACCTCAGATCAGACTCCTAAGTCAGATCTCCAATCCTCATCTGACCTAAAATAAGATCCCCAAACCTTATCAGACCTCCAAATCTGACCCCCAAAATAAGACCCCCCCCCCAATGCTTGGATCAGACAACATAAATCAGACTCCCAGTGTCAGACCCTCAGTGCTCACATCTCCCCCTGCCCCAATGCTCAAATCTCCCCCCATGCTCAGATCTCCCCCATGCTCAGATCTGACCCCCCATACTCAGACCTGACCAACCCATGCTCAAACAAGATCCCCATGCTCAGATCTGCCCCTCCATGCTCAGATCTGCCCCTCCATGCTCAGATCTGCCCCTCCATGCTCAGATCTGCCCCTCCATGCTCAGATCTGCCCCTTCATGCTCAGATCTGCCCCTCCATGCTCAGATCTGCCCTCCATGCTCAGATCTGCCCTCCATGCTCAGATATGACCCCCATGCTCAGATAAAACCCCCATTGCTCAGATCAGGACCCCCATGCTTAGATCAGACCCCCATGCTTAGATCAGACCCCATGCTCAGTTCTATAATTAAAAAAAAAATCTCTTACCTCTCCTGATCAGGCACTGGGCTCCTGCTACTCTGCAGGTCTGACACGCTCTCCACTGTGACCTGATGAGCGCAATGTCAGGTCATAGTGCGTGTCTCAATGTACTACATTCTCACACTGTGTGCATCAGGACGTAGTGGAGAGTGAGCTGGAGCTGCAAAGTAGCGACAGTGCCCGATCAGGAAAAGAGATCTGAGCATGGGGAGGAGAGTGAGACGGCCTGACTGCTTCCCAACTCCACAGCTAGAGCCGCACCCGAAGAAGCATAGAGCCGCAGGTTGGCCACCCCTGATCTATACAAACATGATTAACAATAAAGTGCAAGTGCAGAAAACATGCAGTACGCAGACCTGCAGGGTATTGTGATTGTGAGGTCACGGTTACTTAGGCAAGCGAGGGTTGCTCTGGGTTAGGCCTCATGCACACGACCGTTTTGAATTTACAGTACTACAGGGGAGGGAGGGGGGGCCGGCCGCACTGGCCACCAATATGTTAACTACAGGGGAGGGAGGGGGGGGCCAGCCGCACTGGCCACCAATGTGTTAACTACAGGGGAGGGAGGGGGGCCGGCCGCACTGGCCACCAATGTGTTAAATACAAGGGAGGGAGGGGGGCCCACTGGCCACCAATGAATTTAAAACTGGGGAGGGAGGGGGGTGTGCCCCCTCCTGCCTGGCAGCACATGATCTCTTACAGGGGGCTATGATACGGACAATTAACCCCTCAGGTGTAGCACCTGAGGGGTTAATTGTGCGGATCACAGCCCCCTGTAAGAGATCGGGTGCTGCCAGGCAGCAGGGGGCAGTCATGTACACAGTTCAAAGTATATTCTAACTAGAAGCGTCCCCATCACTATGGGAACGCCTCTGTGTTAGAATATACTGTCTGAAAAAGCTTTTATGCAGACGGATCTGCGGATCCGTCTGTGTGAAAGTAGCCTACGGCCACGGACGCGGATGCCAATCTTGTGTGCATCCGTATTTTTTCACGGACCCATTGACTTGAATGGGTCCGTGAACCGTTGTCCGTCAAAAAAATAGGACAGGTCCTATTTTTTTGACGGACAGGAAACACGGATCACGGATGCGGCTGCAAAACGGTGCATTTTTCGATTTTTCCACGGAAAGTCAATGGGTCCACGAAAAAAAACGGAACAACGGCCGCGGATGCACACAACGGTCGTGTGTATGAGGCCTAACTCACAGTTTCTTGGATGACCCTGGGCAGACGTACAGCAGTGATGGAGAGGCTGGCACAGAAGTCCTCTGGGGCACTCTCGGTGTATAGGGACCAGGCCTGATGTTGGGTGAGGTGCCCTGGATGTTGCAGATGTTTAATGTGCCGGGGGCAAGGTCCCTTTAAGATTCAAGACGCCAGTGCCTGTAACGGTGGCACACCGGTTTATAGTGGTAATAAGTGAGGAACACATTGTTGTGGTGAGCCAAAACTTCCTTTTACTGGGAACAGTTAACTTTATACAGTCTTTGGTAAAGTTCCATATGACAGCAGCAGATATAAGCAGGCTTTATATATATATGGCAGGCACAATGTTCTTGCAAGATACACAGAGGGTAAAAACACTTACAGACCAGGCTGCACTTTTCCTCAGAAATCCTGTGCACTATTCCTCAGAACTCCTGGCTGTCTTTATCCCAAGGCCCGTATGCCCTAATGCTGGCTTTATCCTTGGTAGAAACTTCCTCAGGTATATATCCTTGCTTTAGGTAAAACCGTTTTGCCCTTCAGCTCTCTTGTCTGGCTGGAATACTGGCTCTGCTCTGCTTGGTTATAGGAACTTGGTTTCTCAGGAGGTAACTCTTCCCCTGGTGACAATCTTCTGAGCTAACTCTGGCTCAATATCCTCAGGCAGGCCAGACTACTCTCCCTAGCCTCCTGGTGGCAACTAGCAGCCTGGGCTATCTAACTGCATGTCAGAGCCTGCACCTCAGCTCCTCTCTGGCTAAAGTGTCCTCTTGCTTCAGACTCTGCACACAGACTGACTCCTCCCTGTCTGGGCCTAACTATATGTATTAGGGGTTCCCTAGCTCCCTCTAGTGTCTAGGAGGAGGAACTACACCTTAACACAGTGGTCCCCAACCGTTTTTTGCACCGAGGACCAGTTTCATGTCAGACAATTTTCCCAGGGACTGGAAAGGGGTGGGGTTAGGTCTTGGGCGGGGCTTAGGGGGTGATGGTCAGCGCTGACTGATTCACGCGCATAACAAAACACAAGGTTCATGTTAAAATAGATAACTATTACATTTATTATTTAAATGTGACTTAAAACTGACTAGGGTCTGTGCTGCACTGGTCTCTGCTGCACTGCTGATATTTTCAAGGTGACATGGAAAAGGAACTGAAGGTCATTCTCCCACTCACTCCCTCAGATACTATCTGAAACTGGATGCCACTCCCCCCCCAACCCCCCCCCCGCCTTCATGTTCATTTCCATTGGTAGGGCAATGAGACCTAACCAATCCCTCCCTCACTAGCCCTTTTCAGCTTTCATATTGGTGGCAGTGGCTGGCCGGCATCACAGTTGGAAGGAAGGAACGCTCTCCTTCCGACCCGCTGTACGGCCACACGCTGTGTGTGATATGTGCGTCGGGCACGCATGCGTCTGGTGCAACTAGAATTCTATGGGCCCCAGGGCAACCTTTGAATTTGGGCCCCCCTGTGGCAATAATAACCATGAGCACCACCGTGCCCCTCATGTGGCCGACGTGGTTATTATTGCCAAAGTTTTGTCAGTCACCCCCTTTCTCGCTATATTTCATTTTGCCCCCACTCCTATATATTTCATTTTTTGCCCCTCTCTGTATATATTTCATTTTCATTTTGCCCCCTCATTATTTTCTGCCCCTGCCCTCATATGGCCGGCGTGGGCCCCCCTTTCTGAATTCAGACATTAGTGCCAGTTATTATAATGTGACAGGGGCAGCAAATAATGAGGGGGCAAAATGAAAAGGAAATATATAGAGAATGGGGGCTAAATGAAATATAGGTAGAGAGGGGCCACTGACAAAAGTTTGGCAATAATAACCCAGTTATAATTGCCAATGTTTTGTCAGAGGCCCCCTCTCTACCTATATTTCATTTTGCCCCCATTCTCTATATATTTCAGTTTTTGCCCCTCATTATTTGCTGTCCTTGCCCTGCCCTCATATAGCCGGTGTGGGCTCACCCCTTTCTGAATTCAAACATTAGTGCCACTGATCATCTGCCCCCCGTACTTGCAGGCTGTGGCGGGCTTCAGTTCGGCGCACCATCGTGTCATTCCAGCAGTGATCCCGTGAGACCCGCCGCACGAGGTCACGGGTCTTGCGGGATTATAACAGGTTATGAAGCGCAGCGCAGGCGAACTCAAAATATAAGTAGGGCAAAAAGCACTTGCGGGGCCGCGGGCCCTCCCCCCTGCCTGCCCCTGTCCTGGCGTCTCCCCTCCTCTGTATTGCCGCGGTCCGGGAAACAATCTTCCAGGGCCCGGTCCTGGGCCGCGGCCCGGTGGTTGGGGACCGCTGCCCTAACAGGCCTGATACACAGAAAACAGGGGAAATGCACATAAAAACATATAAAAATACATTAAAATGGACTGTTAAATACAATGCCACTGTTCCACAGGAGGTAGAGAACAACGTGGCCCAATTGACCCTTGTGCAGTGCCCACATTTACCTAGTGGGACACTACATATATTCCATAATAATAAAATGGACGTCGAACAATTACCCATGCTGTGCTCCCTTGAGGATGGCGCCAACCACGACGCGACGAAGGTTCGCAAACGCGCGTCGGGGTTGGCGCCATCCTGGAGGGAGCACAGCATGGGTAATCATTTGTCGTCCATTTGATTATTATGGAATATGTTTTCTGCACTTGCACTTTATTGTTAATCATGTTTGTATAGATGGACAGATCTATGAACGTAGTATCCACTGTGTTCGTCCTCAGATGATGTCGCCTTTTACCTGCACCTATGTTCTTTTAATCGTGTTTGTGAGATAGTTTTTTATAATTATGTAATAAAGTGGTCATAAGTGGTCTGGTAGTTTGTAGATTTTTTTAAATATAAATCTAGCAGAGCAATGAACAGGGAGATCTCTGGATCCATGTGAAGTACACGGCTGGTTCTAGCTTTGTTAGAAAGGTATTGTCATGTACAATATTATGTCTGATTTTCATGTTTTACATTATTCATGGGATAACCCTTTTAAGGGACATTTCATAAAGTCATATAAACCTCGGAGGCAGAGACTCCGTTAAAATATATAAACAGTATATTGAAGCTGTTAGGCCCTAATGCAAAATCTGTAAAAGGGCCCTGTAAAATATCATAGTTTGGTTTATTGATAATTTATTGATCTGCCCTAACCCCTCCTCTCTATATAAAAAGGGTGACACCAGCCCCATCTGGGGTGGCTGTGAATACAGGCATTCATACACATTAATCCATTCACCATAAAAAATAAATATATTTGTAACCCCTTTTCAGTGTTCTGTTGCACTGCAGTGGGATGCTACATATGCTACCACTATACAAGAACCAATATAACCAACAAAACCACCGTACATTTGTAACATCCTGGAGTATGTTACCAAACTCTTTCTCCCTGCTACAACATGTCAGGTGTATATGTATTGTCATCTTGTGTAATTTAACATTGCATTTTCCATTATATGTATTTTCTATGCCTGTTTCATATAATTGCTGTAATTTCCATGTACACCAGCAGGTGGCAGCAATGTGTTTAGTTCAGTTTAGCATATCTAGACTGGAATAGTACATTCCAATCTAGCTCCCCCCCTCTTTGAGGAGGTGTGGAATGTTCCCACTTCCTGCCTCATGGGGAGGAAAGAAAGTTCTAGTTAGTGTACCAGCCCCCCGGCTTGAGGAAGGCTGTGTTGGTAGGAGCTCCCAGAAACAGGGATCCCAACCTAGGATCCAGCCTTGGCTGAGGCCAAGGATCACTCTTCCCAGCCTGAGCCATCTACCTCAGCTGGTGACAAGCAAGCAACACCTCCAGAACTACAGCTCTCCAGGAAGAAAACATTCCCTGCGAGCAGTCCTGTGAGTACATATCCAGAGTCCAGGAGAAGCCAAATTCCTCCTTAGCTAGTCAGACCCCATCAAGCAGAAGACAGACAGAGCAGAAGATAGATACCTGCCAGATTCACTAGGCATATGACAAGAAGCAGAATATATATAGATTCCTGCCACATATTGCCAATACCTGCTGGGACCTAAAGACTAAAGCTGTAACTCGCATGGATTTCTGTTGCCATTCAGTAAAGATAAGTTGGATTATATCTCCTGTCTGGATCTCAATCATTCCTCAATTACTCCTATTAACAACACTCAATTTATTGCAAGTGAGCCAGGATCCAGGAGTCTAGCCGTACCAAGGTAGGAGACACCATTAACACTACACAGAGACATTATCCCCCTCTGGCATTCCTCACCTGGAACGTGAGTTATAACATCTTAAAGGGCCCTGCTACAGTACCTGCGCAAGCTGCAATTGGCGTCACCAACTACTACACATATATCCTGACCCACTGCATAGCTGACCCACTGTACCGGTGTCCTGCTCAACGCACATTGACCAGTTATCGGTCAGAAATCAGTTCAACATAGGCCATCTGCACAGTATTGTAACACTGCACACTATACAGGTGAATACTCCATGGATTATACAATAAGGTCTGTTATAGTTATACCTGGCAAAGTAGCACAGAAACTCTGAAGTTGCAGACTGGGTTTACATGTTCAGGTGTTTAGATGCAGGAGGTCATTTACTATTTTGAAATATTCCTAAATTAGGTGTATTTCAGGTGCAAATAGCGGTGCAACGGTTAGTCATGCCTCTATCTGTGACTTCGACCCGCTCACGCTAAATTGTAGGCGTGTCGTGGGTGGGGAAGAGGACAGGCCAACAGGCCCACCTAATTCATCATTTTAGGCTGTTTTAGATGTAGAAAATGGTCTAAATGTAAGACAGGTCTTACATTTAGAACTGGTGCTGGATGTGCCAAAGTTATGGAGAGGCCTGCGCCTCTTCATTACTTCAGCCGAACCACCGCCAGAGTAGGGCCTTTATTAAGACGGGCATCTAGAACGTAGGTCTTAATAAATGTTCCCTGCAGTTTCTAAAGCCAAAACCAAGAGAGGATTGGAACAAAGAGGGGATGTAATACTTGCCCTTTATATGTTCTCTCCTTTATGATGCACACCTGGTTTTGAATTTAAAAACTGCTTATAAAAAGTTAAACATGTAATCCCAGATTTAACCCCTTCACGCCATTGGGTCTTTAAAGATGGAGTGCCATAGCTACCGGATGCTTGCTGTTTCATACAGCAGACACTCACAGCTAATGTGCATGTCAGTGTTATTTAATATTTTCCATAACTCTAAAGGTTAAATAGTATCATAAATGCATATAATACTACGGGATCCTATCAGTGCTACATACAGGGAGTGCAGAATTATTAGGCAAGTTGTATTTTTGAGGATTAATTTTATTATTGAACAACAACCATGTTCTCAATGAACCCAAAAAACTCATTAATATCAAAGCTGAATATTTCTGGAAGTAGTTTTTAGTTTGTTTTTAGTTTTAGCTATTTTAGGGGGATATCTGTGTGTGCAGGTGACTATTACTGTACATAATTATTAGGCAATTTAACAAAAAACAAATATATACCCATTTCAATTATTTATTTTTACCAGTGAAACCAATATAACATCTCAACATTCACAAATATACATTTCTGACATTCAAAAACAAAACAAAAACAAATCAGTGACCAATATAGCCACCTTTCTTTGCAAGGACACTCAAAAGCCTGCCATCCATGGATTCTGTCAGTGTTTTGATCTGTTCACCATCAACATTGCGTGCAGCAGCAACCACAGCCTCCCAGACACTGTTCAGAGAGGTGTACTGTTTTCCCTCCTTGTAAATCTCACATTTGATGATGGACCACAGGTTCTCAATGGGGTTCAGATCAGGTGAACAAGGAGGCCATGTCATTAGATTTTCTTCTTTTATACCCTTTCTTGCCAGCCACGTTGTGGAGTACTTGGACGCGTGTGATGGAGCATTGTCCTGCATGAAAATCATGTTTTTCTTACCTTGCAGACTTCTTCCTGTACCACTGTTTGAAGAAGGTGTCTTCCAGAAACTGGCAGTAGGACTGGGAGTTGAGCTTGACTCCATCCTCAACCCAAAAAGGCCCCACAAGCTCATCTTTGATGATACCAGCCCAAACCAGTACTCCACCTCCACCTTGCTGACGTCTGAGTCGGACTGGAGCTCTCTGCCCTTTACCAATCCAGCCATCTGGCCCATCAAGACTCACTCTCATTTCATCAGTCCATAAAACCTTAGAAAAATCAGTCTTGAGATATTTCTTGGCTCAGTCTTGACGTTTCAGCTTGTGTGTCTTGTTCAGTGGTGGTCATCTTTCAGCCTTTCTTACCTTGGCCATGTCTCTGAGTATTGCACACCTTGTGCTTTTGGGCACTCCAGTGATGTTGCAGCTCTGAAATATGGCCAAACTGGTGGCAAGTGGCATCTTGGCAGCTGCACGCTTGACTTTTCTCAGTTCATGGGCAGTTATTTTGCGCCTTGGTTTTTCCACACGCTTCTTGCGACCCTGTTGACTATTTTGAATGAAACGCTTGATTGTTCGATGATCACGCTTCAGAAGCTTTGCAATTTTAAGAGTGCTGCATCCCTCTGCAAGATATCTCACTATTTTTGACTTTTCTGAGCCTGTCAAGTCCTTCTTTTGACCCATTTTGCCAAAGGAAAGGAAGTTGCCTAATAATTATGCACACCTGATATAGGGTGTTGATGTCATTAGACCACACCCCTTCTCATTACAGAGATGCACATCACCTAATATGCTTAATTGGTAGTAGGCTTTCGAGCCTATACAGCTTGGAGTAAGACAACATGCATAAAGAGGATGATGTGGTCAAAATACTCATTTGCCTAATAATTCTGCACGTAGTGTAGGTCAAGACGGGATCTCTCGCAGACACACACTGCAAGTTCAACGCATTAAAGTTGCTCATGTGAAACCAGCCTAATGGAGAAAATTCCATTATTCTATACAAATTGCAATCTGATGATTGCAAGTTTGGGTCCAATTGGAAACCTAACAAAAAATCTAAATCACCCCCTTTCCCCAAAATCAAAATAAACTATTTGAAAAAAATAACATCAAGGGCACCGCCAAGTGCGAAAACGCCTGTACTGTTAAACTATACAAAAAACTTATCCCATACAATGAATGGCATAACAGAAAAAGAAATGGCTGATTCACAGTTTTTTCAGCACTTTACTTCCCAAATAAATATTATATATTTAAAAAAAAACTACAGATCGTCCTGCAAAAAATGTGCCCTCAAACATCTTCGTAGACATAACTATAAAAAGTTATGGGGGTCAGAATACGGCGATGACAAGAAAAAATTTTTATGTAATTTTTTTTGTATTAAAACGCAAGAAAAACTGGTGTGGTATCGCTGTAATTGTACTGACCTAGAGAATAAAGAGCGTAGGTAAGTTTTACCACATAGTGAATGCCGTAAAAATTAAAACCCATAAAACTGTTGCAGAATTGCGTTATTTTTTTTCCAATTCCACCCCATTTGGAATTTTACAGCCTCCCTCTACATTGTAAGCAACATTAAATGGTAACATTAGAAAGTACAACGTGGAGCACAAAAAAAAAAGCCCTCATATGGCTATGTGAATGGAAAAATAAAAAAGTAATGGCTCTGGGAAGACGGAACAAAAAACGTAAACGCAAAAATGGAAAATCGCTACATCAGGAAGGGATTAAAGGAAGACTAACGAAGCAAAACCTTCCTAAATTAACCAGGCTAAGCAAGTAAGCCAGATTCAGGTGTAATGTAGTTGCATAGCAACTGCTTCAGACTATGCTAATAAACAGGAGAGGATGAGGCAGCGAGGAATTCCCTATAGCTCCCTATAACAGTTGCTCGTTTGTCGAGTAATCAGTGATATATATTTACCTAGGGCAATTATCAGAAACCAGCATTCCCAGTTCTCAATATTTGGTCCAATCTAAATCCCATGTAAAAAGGTTTTCTATTAAAAAGGGTAATAGTAGTACCCAGGTGTCAATTAGCCCTGGGCTACAACAAGGCTTTCTGTATTAAGTGACAGCTACAGGTCTCAAGATGCTTGCAACCCAATGTATGGCTGATCATCAGGAAGGGTACAAAGTGAGTAGTTACTGTTTTAATTTTTTTAAAATTAAAACTGATGGGCACAGAGAGGACATTACTACTGTAATGGGGCACAGAGGGGGAATTACTACTGTGAAGAGAGCACAGAGAGGGGGCATAACAACTGTTATGGGAGTACACAGAGGGCATATCTACTGTGAGGTGGGCACAGTAATGGCATAACTACTGTGGGGGCGCAATGAGGGCATAACTACTGTGAGGGAGCACAATAAAGGCATAACTACTGTGAAAGGACACAGAGAGGGCATAACTACTGTGAGGGGGACACTAATGGCATAACTACTGTGAATGGGTATACCAACTGTTAATGGGGCACAGAGAGGGCAAATCTACCATGAGGGGGGCACAATGAGGGCATAACTTCTCTGAAGGGAGCATAACTACTGTGAGGGGGTACAGAGAGGACATATCTACTGTGAGAGGGGTATAGAGAGGGCATATCTACTGTGAGGGGGGCACAATGAGGATATAACTACTGTGAGGAAGAACAATGAAGGCATAACTACTGTGAAAGGGGCACAATTAAGGGAGAACTACTGTGAGGGCATAACTATTGTGAGGGGGCACGATGTGGATATAACTCACATAACTACTGTGAGGGGGCACAATGTGGGCATAACTACTGTGAAGGGGGCATATATGGGCATAACTACTGTGAAGGGGTACAAAGAGGGCATAACTACTGTGAGGGGGCACAGTGTGGACATAACTACTTTGAAGGAGCACAATGTGGGCATACCTACTGTGAGGTGGAAAAATGAAGGCATACCGACTGTGAGAAGGCACAGTGTTTTAAAGGGTTGGGAGGGGTGGGTGACAGAAAGGACCCGCCCCAGGTGCAAACCACCTTAGGCACGCCACAGATTTATTTATGTGATTGCATCTACACTTAGTTGTAAAATGCACCAACATTTTTCACATTTCTGGTGCACAATGCTGCACCAAGTTTTATACCTATTTATGATGCACATGCACCAAAAAGAATAATCAAATCTGTCAAGTTCAGCCGTTTCAGTTTTCCAGGGGGGCAAAGGACATGGTTTAGCTAACTGGGTTAATGGTAAGATGCAAAAACATACACAAAAATGCTGGCACAATATTTTGATGTACAGTAAGCCAACCAATAGTTGGTGCCACTCTGATGAATTTGAATATACACTGTACAAAGGATATCTGATTAGGACTAAACATGGTCTCAGTTATGTGACCCTCATACATGTCATGTACCCCAGGCATTTGGTCAAAGAGGGTCTGTCAACACAAAACGCAATGCAGTCTGCAGGCACCATGTTATAGAGCAGGAGAATCTGAGCAGATTGATGTATAGTTTTATGGGAAAAGATTCAGTAATTTTATTATTTCTGCAAATTAGGCCTCTAGTGCATGGGAGGGGGGGGGGGGGCCTAACCCCTTAGCATGCCTCAATTCCTCAGTTTTTCACTGCTGACCAAGCCCCTCGGTTCTCGGCACAAGAATATCAGGCTGTAATCTGATGGAGTGGTTGAGATGCTGGTATAGTAGATGGTGAAGGACATCACTGAAGCTTTAGGCAGGCACCAAAATATGTGTGATAGAGGCAGTTATGTCATAGACTTGCAGCACGCCAGACCTGCAGGGTATTGCGATAGTGAGTTCACGGTTATGGGCAATCAAGGGTTACTCACTTTTTAGAGGAGAACCCTGGGCACGCATGCGGCAGTGAAGGAGAGGTAGACACAAGTTCCTCTGGGGCACACTCTGGATGTAGGGACCAGACCTGATGGTGGATGAGGTGCCCTGGATGTTGCAGGTATTTTGAGTGCCTGGGGCAAGGTCCCTTTAAGGATCGTGATGCCAGTGCCTGTAACGGTGGCACACCGATTTATAGCAGTAGTAATTGAGGTACACAGATGGTATGGTGAACCAAACGTTGCTTTACTTGGTAACAGTCCAACTTTGTACATACAGTTGATAATGATGATGCAGTCCCTTACAACAATATTCCACAAGCAGGCTTAACTCAATACTGGCAGGTAACAGTCTTGCAAGATACTTGGAGGGGAAACAGTTAATGCTTCGCAGACAAGGCTGCACTATCCCCACAGCTATTCTGGCTGGCTGTATCCCAAGGCCCGGATGCCTAAATGCTGGCTTTAATCCTTGGTAATAAATCTTCCTCCTGTATTGACCCTTGCTCTTATTCTGTAATACCTCTGCCCATCAGCTTACTTATCTGAGCTGGTTGTATTGGATCTGCCGGGTTGTAGGTGGCTGCAGGTTTCTCCCAGGAGGTCTATTCCTACTACTGGGGTTACTTCATCTGTGCTAGCTGGATTTGGGTTTTCCATGCAGGCTATATTTCTCCACTAGCCTCCTGGTGGCAACTAGAAGCCTGGACTATCCAGCTGCATGTCAAGAGGAGGCCCTCAGCATATCTCTGGCTGCTGCCTTCTCACTTCTGTCTCCACAGACTCCTGACTATGACCTAACCTCTCCCTGTCTGGGCCTGGACATTTATACTAGGGGTTCCCTATCTCCCTCTAGTGTCTAGGATGTCTAACTACACCCCAATAGGCCTGCTGAGCATATAACAGGGAAACCAACAAATGTAAAAGCACAACAGAAAAATACATTAAATGCATAGATAAATATAATATCACTGTCCCTTATGAGCAGGAGTAACACGTGACCCAATTGACCCTTGTGTAGTGCCCACTCCTACCTAGTGGGACACAACACACTGCATCCTTTACTAGTCAAGTATTTGGTGGAACTGCTTGGAGTAGCCATCAAGTCACTAGTGCTGAGGTGAGAGAAGCTGACGTTATAATACAATAAAGGAATGCAAGAATATCAGGTTATTGTTCTGTACTTATACAATGACAAAAGGATTATTCTTAACCCCTTCAGGATGCAGTCAATTATATATTTTTTTGTTTTCCCCCTGCCTTCCATGGTTCATAATATATTTTTTTTATTATTGCTGGAGGAGTTGTAATTATTAATGGCATCACTGAATGTACTGCATAATGGATTGGTAAACAACAAAAAAATTATTTGTGGTGTGGATTTAAAAAATGAGAATCCACCATTATTTTTGTTTTTATAACATTCATTATGTGATAAAAGCGCCATCTTTGGGGATAAATTACCTTATGAGGAGTAACACGTGACCCAATTGACCCTTGTGTAGTGCCCACTCTTACCTAGTGGGACACTACATACCCCCATGCTACAACGTTGCCCGTCCTCGGCGCAACATAAAAGGGGCCCTGCCCAGCTGGATACTGCACCTGAAAGAGAAAAAGAATGCAAAGCAGGAATATACATCTACATTTGCAAAATACATATGCATATCAGGCAGTTCCACTGACTTAGGAACAAGTTCTGTGAAAAGTGGCGTCGTTCTCTTCTCTCAGGATAATGTAAGGGAACAGGGGAGCTGACCTGGTGCAGCGTATCAAGGATACCAGGATTAGTCCATATTAAGAGTAGAAATACAATTGTCCATAATAAAACAGTAGTAGTCCATAAAAAAATATAAAACAAGTTCTTGGAGGCTCAAAGAATAAAAATTGAGTCAGTACCCAGGCTTCCTTCTTGTAATTAGTTAGTGCAAGTGATAAATATGGTCACCCTCAAACCAAGCAGTGCAGAAGAACAAAATCTCAGAGGCCCATATACGTTAGAGTCATCTCTGGGCACATTTCTTTTAAAGTAGCAAAATCTCAGAGGCCCACATACGTTAGAGTCATCTCTGGGCACATTTCCTTGAAATTTAAGTTGCATAATAAAAGTCACAGCACATAAGAGAAGTCCACATTATCTAAAATGGCATATAAAAACAAGTGCTGCAATATCCCTTAATCAACCTGAAAAGGGGGTTAAAGGGTTAAAGTGCAAAAACGAAAAATAGGCACAACTGGGGTTTTTAGCTCTGAGAAAGCAGGCAGGAGGTCCTGTAAACAATATGGCCTTGCTACATTTGGTATTTTCAGTGGCCGACCACCTCCACTGAGCCGTGGGTATCTGGCAGCAGCAACAGAGGGCCAAAACAAAGGACTCCTGTCCTGGAAGGGTTAAATCCTGTTTAATAGGGTCCCTTGGCAAAAGCAAATCACACTATGGCCTAGTAGGCCAACTCACAGGGGCATGTCAAATCCACTTGGCATCACACTGGCACTCCCTGGTTCCATTTGTAAATGAGGCCTGTACTAAGAATCAACAGGCGGATGAGCCCACAACACAGTATTGGGGGGCAATTGCAGCATAAAAGGACCCTGAATTGGTATTGGCCCCATAGGCCTAGGGGTAATCACGGTTGGTGACCGCATCGGTCCAGGCATAATAATCGTGGGCTGCTGCACTGGCCTGGGTAACGCTGCTGCAAGCGATTCTGTGGGTTCAGAGGTGACTGGCTCTGTGCGACGGTGCACAGTATAGGAGGGCCCCACTGGGGGCTTCACCACAGTTGCAGACATTATAGATGGCCGGCTGGTAGGGACAGGTACCCTTACCTCAGATCCAGAGACGTCCGAGTACTGGACTTTACTTTCCTCCTTCTTAGGTGGAGTCTGGATCCTGGTGGAGGCAATCCGGTGCAGTTCACGTAACTGTTGCTCCAGCCATACGATCTGGTCATCCAGGATCTCGGATTCGGGATCGCTGTCCTCCGATGTTGCCGCCGGCACAGATGGGGAAATTGGTGCATCCTGCGCAGCCGCTGCAGGTTCAGGTGGGGCATCCGCTCTTTTCCCCTTGCGAATGTTATCCAAGGCAGCATGGAATCGCTCCAAGTCTTCTAACTCCTTGATGGTCTTTTCCCGGCGAGGCAGCTCAGGTGAGGGCCACGGGCTCACCCTCTTTTCCACCACTATAGGTTGCCAAAAGACATTTGGGCCAATGAAGGAGCCCCGCTCTTGAAAGGCATTATGGTCCGGTTCTGGAGAGCGCTCAGATTCGCGCTCGCAGCCAGAGTAGCCATCGTCTCCTTCCCAGTCCTCCGGTTTCTTCCTAGGACGGGTCACAGCAGTGGCATAGGGGCCTTGCAGGCCCTCGGCAGGGGTGAATTCTACTTCCTCTCCCTCGCGGAGGTTGTGCAGGTGTTCTGGGAGGTAGCTCCGCTCGACGGACCTCCGGTTAACATACAGATCCCTGCCAGTCGTATAGTCCTTTATAAAGCCGAAGCCTCGGTCTTTGTCGAAGGCCACTACCAACCCCATTCTCCTTTCCAGGCGGGGTTGGGTGTCTGTGTGGCTCTCGTGAATGGTCTTTGCCAGTTCCTCGAAGTAAATCTTAGTTTTAGTAGTCTTCTTTATCGCGGCCTCCCGTATCTCTGCCATCAGCGCCGACCATTTAAAATTCTGGTAAAAGTCTCTCCATGAGCCATAATAGGTCTCAGGCTGTGTCCTCGGTGGCTGGCAGGTGCGTCTCTCCGGTCCCGGAGAGTAGGCCGGTGGAGCGTCCTCTTGCTCCGCTTCAGTGAAGTTCATTTTTAAATCCTTAGGTGCCGACATCCCTGCAGAGCAGTCCTCACTGGTCAACATGCTTGATCCTTTTTCGGAGAGCGACAGGGCGGCACCAATAATCGCAGACAGATCCTCCTATTGCCCTGGGAGGCCGCCCCCAGGTACTCTTGCATAGAAAAGGCGGAGTCCATTTCAGCAGACATGCAAATGTCCAGACAGGGCGGTGGCACGGACATATAGCCTTTCCCGCACTTTTCAGCAGAAGGCGCCAATTTTTACCACCAATAAAGTATGCAGATGATGCAGCAATTAAATCCAGTCAGGTTAAGCGGCCATCTTTGAGAAAAACGCTGTCTATTCACTGACAGCAAGCGGTGGCTTAAATAAACGGCAAACAGTCCATACAATATACAGTCTTTCACACCGCAATTATTAGAGTCCTTTGGCCCAGCAATTTTCAAATAAACAATTAGGGCTTGTCACTTTAAGAGCAAATAATGGCACACAGTTTATCGTCCGCAATGGCGCAGGAATGATTGTATCCTGTTCGTGACGCCAATTTATGCAGCACGCCAGACCTGCAGGGCATTGCGATAGTGAGGTCACGGTTATGGGCAATCGAGGGTTACTCACTTTTCAGAGGAGAACCCTGGGCACGCATGCGGCAGTGAAGGAGAGGTAGACACAAGTTCCTCTGGGGCACACTCTGGATGTAGGGACCAGACCTGATGGTGGATGAGGTGCCCTGGATGTTGCAGGTATTTTGAGTGCCTGGGGCAAGGTCCCTTTAAGGATCGTGACGCCAGTGCCTGTAACGGTGGCACACCGATTTATAGCAGTAGTAATTGAGGTACACAGATGGTATGGTGAACCAAACGTTGCTTTACTTGGTAACAGTCCAACTTTGTACATACAGTTGATAATGATGCAGTCCCTTTATAACAATGCTCAAGCAGCCTTATCTCAATACTGGCAGGTAATAATCTTGCAAGGATACTTGGAGGGTAAACAGTTAATGCTTCACAGTCAAGGCTGCTCTATCCCCTCAGCTATTCTAGCTGGCTGTATCCCAAGGCCCGGATGCCTAATTGCTGGCTTGAATCCTTGGTAATAAATCTTCCTCCAGTATTGACCCTTGCTTCTATCTTATAGTACCTCTGCCCATCAGCTTACTTCTCTGAGCTGGTTGTACGGTTCCTGTTGTGAGGGAAGCTGCAGGTTTTCTCCCAGGAGGTTCATCCCTACTACTGGGGTTACTTCTTCTGTGCTTGTTGGATTACTGGTCTCCAGGCAGGCTGTACTCCTTCACTAGCCTCCTGGGGCAACTAGAAGCCTGGACTATCCAGCTGCATCTCAGGAGGAGGCCCTCAGTGTATCTCTGGCTGGTGCCTTCTCACTTCTGTCTCCACAGACTCCTGACTATGACCTAACCTCTTCCTGTCTGGGCCTGGACATTTATACTAGGGGTTCCCTATCTCCCTCTAGTGTCTAGGATGTCTAACTACACCCCTAATAGGCCTGCTGAGCATATAACAGGGAAACCAACAAATGTAAAAGCACAACAGAAAAATACATTAAATGCATAGATAAATATAATATCACTGTCCCTTATGAGCAGGAGTAACACGTGACCCAATTGACCCTTGTGTAGTGCCCACTCCTACCTAGTGGGACACAACACACTGCATCCTTTACTAGTCAAGTATTTGGTGGAACTGCTTGGAGTAGCCATCAAGTCACTAGTGCTGAGGTGAGAGAAGCTGACGTTATAATACAATAAAGGAATGCAAGAATATCAGGTTATTGTTCTGTACTTACACAATGACAAAAGGATTATTCTTAACCCCTTCAGGATGCAGTCAATTATATATTTTTTTGTTTTCCCCCTGCCTTCCATGGTTCATAATATATTTTTTTTATTATTGCTGGAGGAGTTGTAATTATTAATGGCATCACTGAATGTACTGCATAATGGATTGGTAAACAACAAAAAAATTATTTGTGGTGTGGATTTAAAAAATGAGAATCCACCATTATTTTTGTTTTTATAACATTCATTATGTGATAAAAGCGTCATCTTTGGGGATAAATGACCGAGACATGAATTATCTCTGTGTAACACGGTAGTCACATAACAGTGTGTAGCACTCTTATATTCAGTGGGAATAGTGTGTGGCACTATTTTATTCTTTTTATGAAAAAACTGGCATAAATAAGCAATACAAAATAGCATAAATAAGAAACATTTCCATTTTTCTTTAAAGGGACACTGACAGGCCCGATAAACATATTTAGTTATTCCTATGCAGTCATAGGTCTATTAAAGTGTATTCCAATCACATAAAAGAGTACCCCCTGTCCGCATTTTAAACCATGTAAAAACAACTTTATAATCATCTGTCAATCACCTTCCTTTATGCCCAAGGGGCGTTTTTTCACATTTTTTTATGCCCAAGGGGCATTTTTACTCCAACCTTTGTGCCCAGCCGTGCCCCAACTGTCGCTTCCTAGCGCCGCCCAGCTCATTATTATTCACTGCGCTGGGCGGCTTTTACAGTCCCCGATCCTCCCGAGCCTGCGCAGGCACAGCAGGAGACGCTGGCATTGAATAAGGGACGCAGGCGCACTGGGCAAGTTATCCGGCGCACGCGCAGAAAGTACAAGTAAGTTCAATGCCAGGGTCTCCTGCTGCATTGAACTCACTTGTACCTTCTGCGCATGCGCCGGATAACTTGCATCCACACGACCATATGTATTTTGCAGTCTGCAAAACACAGATCCGTAAAATACGGATGACTTCTGAGTGAAGTCCGTGTGGCATCCTTTTTTGCAGACCCATTGACGTCTATGAACCCCATTTTGCAGCCAAAAAACCTTGTTAAATATATATGTAAAAAATGTAAAAAAAATATAAAAGTTTAAATCACCCCACTTACCGTAGAATAAAAAAGAAATACATAAATAACAAATAATATAAACATCATGGTTATCACCGCGACCAAAAACTCCCATACTATTAAAATATAAAAATACTTTTCTAATACAGCGAATGGCGTAACGGCCAATTTGCCATTTTTGCATTGCTTCTCTTACCCAAAAAATGTAATTAAAATGTGATCAAAAAGTCACACACAGGGGGGGCGTGGCCGGTGGCGCATGGAGCAAGACGCACGTTAGCTGAGCTCCGGTGCCATTAAGCCTTCACAGCGGCTCATAGCGATTGTTTTCTGAGAAATCTAGTGCTCTACGCAGCGCAAAGGAAGGAGGAAGCGTGGGGGACAATGGTGAAGCCTAAAAAGAAGCCAGCATCCTCCAAACTCACCGAGTTTTTCCCGGCAGTAAGCGGCGGTCAAGATGGCGCGGATGGAAGCGCGGCCCTGCGCACCGCGGCTGAGCTTACGCACATGAGTCCGGCAGCTTCTTCCTCGCTACAAGCGGGCATCGGGTCACCTGCGATTCGGCTGAGTACAGCACAGAATGAACCCATCGGCTCACAGACTGCAGGCTTGATCACTGGAGCTGGGGGACAGCAGCACAATGCGTGGCAGACCCAGAGCGGGAGTCCAGAGGCACAGAGCAGGTCAGCCCTGATGAAATATCAGGAGGAACATCTCTTACTGTCTGGGGCTAGGAGTGGGGATAATCCCCTTACTGAATCAATGCTTATTATTCTGATGGGGGACCTGAGGAAGTCCCTACAGGCGGACATTAAAGAAATGTTAGTGCCTCTACAGAGAGAGATAATGGCTGTGGGTCACAGAACATCCCACTTACAGAACAAAATGGCGGAGTTTGCCAGAGCGCACAATGATCTGGTGGATACGCAAAACGAAAAAGAAGAAGAACTGAAGTTTTTGAGAGCGAAAGTAATTGATTTAGAGGACCGTTCCCGTAGAAATAATATCCGTTTTCGCGGTATTCCAGAGACGGTTAAGCAAGAAGAACTGCACGTTTTTCTGACGGATCTGTTTGTGGCCTTACTACCAGACGTGTCGCAGTCTGAATTGTATATTGATAGGGCTCATAGGATCCCCAAGCCCAAAAGTCTTCCAGCTGAGGTGCCAAGAGATGTTTTGGCGCGAATCACATTTTACCATGTAAAAGAAAGAATAATGGCGGCTGCCAGAGAAAACCCTAACTTGCCTGAGAGGTTTCAAGAGGTATCCTTGTATACAGATCTGTCAGCGGCTACCCTTGCAAAGAGGAGAGAATTCCTCCGCCAGCATGGCGTTCAATACAGATGGGGATTTCCGGCAAAACTGCTTATCTCGTATAGAGGCAGGAAATTTGTGGCGTCAACAGTGGATGAAGCGGTGGCTTTGCTGGACAATTGGAACATGTCACCGTCCAGTTCTCAAAGGTCCAAGGCTCCTTCACCGGCGAAGTTGGATGGCGAGTGGTCTGAAGTGACAAGAGGACGGGCTCCAGATACTTGAAGGGGGTATATGCAGTGGTAGAGGACTTAACTACTTCTTCAATCCTGAATACGCAGATACTGTGTCATAGTAAGGCTTATACGGCCGTAGGTGGTGGTTATTACATCCCCGCTAGGACGTGATGTTGTCGACGTCCAGATATGGAACAGTTGAGGTTTCTTTGTTTACTTTTTTTGTAGTTTTTGTATTTTCTATGTACCATGGTCCAGGTCTATGTACGCACAAGAAGCAGGCACAATGTACTCAAGGCTTACTGGAAGCTTTAGGGAAGTGGGTATTGGGGCTCATTATGTTTGGCTTCTACTACTACTATCAAAATGGTGATTAAGTTTACTACTATTAATGCAAAGGGGCTTAACAGTCCTTTTAAAAGGTCTCAGCTGTGGAAAAATGCGTTATTGGATAACTCAGATGTCCTGTGTGTGCAGGAGACGCATTTGGCCACACCTGACGCATATAGACTTAAACACAAAAAGTACCCGCATGTCTTCTCATCCAATATGAAGGATAAGAAAAAGAGAGGAGTTTCAATAGCCATAAGGGACTCTGTGGCATTTAAGTTGGTTGATTCCAGAATAGATAAGGGGGGGGCGGTATATTATCTTAATATGTGAGATAAATAATATCCCATTTACTTTAGTTGCACTATATGCGCCAAATAAGGGACCTTTGAAATTTGTCCGCAAACTGTTTAACATCATTTCCGGTCTTAAACTGGGTTCAGTTTTAGTCATGGGAGATTTCAACTCACTGATGTGGCCAGCGTTAGATTCTTCAGCTGCCATGAAGCAAGATGCGCCTTCCCAGTTATTCTCGGCTACGCAGCAGGAGGGCCTGGTAGATGTCTGGCGGGCCAAACATGCAGATGAACGTGACTACAGTTTATTTTCCCAGAGGCATAAAACATATTCTAGAATCGATCTCATTTTATCTGATCTGAACACTCTGCCTAAGGTAATTTCTTGCGATATAGGTTATATTAGCTGGTCTGACCATGCCCCAGTTCATATTACATTAATGGAGCAATTCAAGTCAGGTACTCGCAGTTCATGGCGTCTAAATGAGAGGATTCTGCATTCATCAAAATATATTGAGGGATCACATAGATTAATCAAATAATTTTTTACCTATAATGACACAGGGGAAGTGAAAATTAGTTCAGTTTGGTGCGCCCATAAAGCCTTTGCTAGGGGACACTTTCTTGGTTTGGCAGCCAAGGATAAAAGAGAAAGAGAGGCACATAGAGCACGTATAGTTAACTCTATCATAAAATTAAGCTCCCTAAATAAAAGGGTATTTAGTGCAGCGCGTGAGCAAGAACTAAAAGACTTGCGGCAAGAGTTACATGTCCTGGATCTACATAAGTATGATCTGGCGATCAGGCGGTTGAATGCTCAGTATTATGGTAGGGATAATAAGGCGGGTTCTTTATTGGCTTCTAGGCTTAAAAAGAGGCAATGTAAAATGAAACTTCCGTATATACTTAGCAATAATGGTACAAAAATTTTTGACCCTCAACTGATAGCTGATGAAATGGCTTTATTCTACTCATCACTTTATAATTTAAAGCTAAACGATGCAACGGTTCAGCCCACCATGGAGGGAATTGATAGATTCTTAGAGGGGGTAAAACTACCGGCAATCTCCCAATCTCACCTAGAAGATCTCCAGGCAGAAATTACTGAAGAGGAAATACAAAGTGCCATTAGAGGTTTGAAATCTAATAAGGCTCCTGGGCCGGATGGCCTTACTAATAGTTATTATAAGGAATTTAAGGAATATGTTGTACCCTCACTTAGGAAACTTTTCAATGAGGTGAGGACAGGGGGGGACTTCCCGGCTGAAATGTTGGAGGCCACTATCATCACACTGCCAAAACCTGGGAAGTCTCCAGATAAACCAGAGAACTTCCGTCCAATCTCGCTGCTGAATACAGACTTGAAATTGTATGTAAAGATTCTAGCGGTGAGATTGGCGGAGGTTCTTCCTAGCGTGGTCCATAAAGACCAAGTGGGATTTATAAAGGGAAGGCAATCAGCGGATGGCACTAGGAGATTCATAGACCTAATTGAACTGGTAGAGCAGCGTCGTACGCCTTCTCTGCTCCTGTCTTTGGATGCGGAGAAGGCGTTCGACAGGGTTCATTGGGGTTATCTAGAGAAGATCTTAGATAAGTTTGGTATTGTGGGAGTGGCGAAAACTGCAATATTGGCCATGTACTCTAAACCATCGGCTAAAGTTCTAGCTTCTGGTTTCATGTCTAAAGGGTTTCCCATCACAAATGGTACACGACAAGAGTGCCCGTTATCACCCCTTATCTTTACCTTGGTCATGGAGCCATTGGCGGAATATATTCGGGGGGCGGGGAATGTAATGGGAGTCAGAGTAGGAGAAAAAGAACATAAAATAGGCTTATTTGCGGATGACGTTATCATAGCATTAACTGATCCGGTTAATTCCTTAGTAGCAGTTCTATCCATCCTAGAGGAATTTAGTACTATTTCGTATTATAAGCTTAATGCTAGTAAATCAGTAGTGTTGAATATGGGACTGTCACCCGCGGATCAGGCATTTATAACATCAAAATTCCCGTTTAAATGGACAACAGAAAGTATTACGTACTTGGGGGTGGAATTAGCCTTTACTTTTAAAAAGCTATTTAAAGTAAATTACGAACCGCTGATAGACATAATAATTGAGGACATTAAAACATATGCATGCAATGAAATATCGTGGGTAGGTCGGATAGCTACAATAAAAATGATGGTGCTGCCAAAAATGTTATATATGTTTAGGAATGTTCCAATTTCGGTGTCCAAAAAGTACATTGCGAAATTGCAAGCTCTGCTGCTGCGTTTTGTGTGGAAAAATGCTAGGCATAGAGTAGCGGCTACTACCCTCTATAAATCTATTGCACAGGGAGGTCTCAGCTTTCCGAATTTATTACATTATCATTATGCAGCGCTTTTGACTCCCATGAGGCAAAGAATGTTGGATCCGAATCCTCCATTGTGGGCGCAGATAGAGGCAAATATGTCGGTTGAAAAGAATATTAGGGTAGCTCTACAATGTCCATATATTGATCCAGCAGGTAATGACACAAAGTCAACACTGGTTAAATCAGGGTTAACAGTGTGGAAAAATGTAATTCTTCCCAAAAAGTTAGTTCATATGAAGAGATCAGATATTCCGTTGGAAGCTATAGAGCAGATGATACCGGATATATCCTTTACTTCATGGATACAAAAAGGGATTAAGACAGTGAGAGAGGTGTGGATAGATTCAGGGATGGTGCAATTTTCCGATCTATCAAGTAAGTTTGGGATCTCCAACAAAGAGTTTTATAAGTATTTGAGGCTGAGATCAATATTGAACTCTTTACCAGAGGAAGTAGGTGACCCTGACTCTTTATTTGCATCATTTTTCTTCGGTGCTAGTAACAGGGAGAAGGGTATCTCTAAGTTTTATAGGCTACTCCTGGAAGCTTATAACAAAGAGGCTGTAACAGGGTTGGATAAATGGGCCAAAGATTTGGGCCTACCTATGGATCAAATTGCATGGGAACATATATTCTCGCTGGCCCAGAAACACTCCAAATGTTCGTATCACTTAGAGGCTTCTAGGAAACTAATTTACAGATGGTACATGACTCCAGAAAGGTTGTCCTCGATATACCCTGAAGTATTAAACGTGTGTTGGAGGTGTGGGAAGTTTGGGGGGGATATGATGCACATTTTCTGGGAATGCGCAAACCTGAAATCCTTTTGGAAGGAAGTGGCTAAGATGCTTTCCGTATTTCCTGACTTAGCTCTCCCCTTTACTCCGGATCTGGTTCTATTGCTTAATGGGTTGCAGTTAGTGCCGAAGGCATACCGAACGATTGTCTTTCATGTATTGACGGCTGCTAAAATCCTCATAGCTAAGTATTGGAAATCTGATAAAGTTCCCTGTATCACGGAGGTAATAAACAGGGTCAGCTTTCATTGTGAAATGGAAGGCACCTTGGCGTCTTGTCAGGGTAGGTTTAAACATTAACTGAATAATTGGGGGGTTTGGAAAGAAAAGTTTCCCACTACCAACGGATAGAGGGGAGAGCTGAGGGGATTTCTTTGGGAGTAGGTGTTATGGGCTTATAAATATGGGGGTGCTAAATTAGCTAGTGCAAACAGAATACGGCGCTCTTTCCCACTTCGAGACCTGTGTTTATCTAGAGAGCATTCTGATTAAAACATCATGCGTGCATAAGGGGTATTGGTATGGTGGATATGATTTTGGACCATGGGCAGGTTGTTGTTGTTGTTATCTGTCTGTATTTGTGTGTCCCCTATGTCCCTTGCCTTATCCCCCCTGTCCTGTTGCAGGCAATTAATGGATGTGATACCAAGATTCTCAGTATTATCACAACTATGGTATGTCTGATCCAGCTGCTATTACTAAATGCCTGTACTACTTTGTTGATTAACTCAATAAAAATATTGTGAAAAAAAAAAAAAAAGTCACACACACTCCAAAATGGTATCAATAAAAACTACAGATTGTCCCGCAAAAAATGAGCCCCCATACAGCTCAGGGAATATAACTATAAAAATGTTATGGGGGTCAGAATAGGGTGATGTAAAAAAAATATTTTTTTCTCAAAGTTTAAATTTATTTTTACACTATTTAGACATAAAACCCTATACATATGTGGTATTGTTTTAATCGTACTGACCCATAGAATGAAGGGCATCGGTCAGTTTTGCTGCAAACGGAAAGCCATGGGAACAAAACCCGTAAAACAATGGAGGAATTGCTTTTTTTTCAAATTCCATCCCATTTGGAATTTTTCTCCTGCTTCCCACTACGTTGTATGCATATTAAATGATGGCATTAGAAAGTACAACTTGTCCCACAAAAAATAAGTCCTCAGACAGCTATGTGAACGGAAAAATAAAAAAAGTTATGGCTCATGGAAGATAGGGAAGAAAAATGAAAACTAAAAAGCCTCTGGTATCCTAAGAGTTAAGGTGTTTACCGGGGAAGAGGGTTCCCTCTTTCCCCCATAAGGCACCAACCCGATGGTTGCCAAGCCAATAGTCAATTGTACAAACAATTGGATTGATGCATGAGTAAAGGGGTTGTGTATCAGTACATATTGATGAGGCTGTACAGAGAAAGGGGCTTAAAAAGTTTAGGTATCTGGAGGTTAAAAAGAGGTAGGGTGCTCCCTTGGTCCTCTAATCGGCACCCCGCAAACACAGTTGTGGGGTGCTGAATGTATTAAATTACATTAAAAGCAATCTAATGATTGCAAATTCAGGTCCCTAAGGGGACAAAAAAAAAAAAGAAGGATAAGAAAAAGTTTAAAAAATAAAATAAATATAAAAATGCAAATCACAGTTTTTCAGGCATAATTAAAATTAAAAAAACAATGAAAAATAGCCATTACTGCATCCTAAAACACCTGCACTATTAAAATCTAAAAATATTTATCCCATACTGTGAAAAGGAAAAAATAAATCAAAATGGCCAATTCACCATTTTGTTCATCGCTTCACCTTCCCCAAAAAACAAAAAAGTTATAAAATCATACACAGCCCAAAACTACAGATTGCCCCGCAAAAAATAAGTCCCTACACAGCTCCATAAACGTAACTATAAAAAACTAGTTTTTTTTTAACATATTAAGGCCTCCTGCACACGACCCCGGGCATGCCAGTGCTGCCCACACTGTAACACCACCACCAAAGGCAAACAGTGACTAATGCACAGCGCTCTCCTTGACGTCTCCTACATCACTGGCAGACATAATTTCTGCTCAGTGTGAATCGACTTTCATCAGTGAACACCACTCTGAGGCCCACTGGTCCCTTGTCCAGCGTAGATGCTCCCTGGCCATGCGTCGTGGGTGAAGCTAGGGAGGCTCGTCCCGACACTGTCTGCCATTGGCACTGGATGTATACATCGGTGGACAGGGAGAAGAAGCTACGGAGGTGCGGGGACCAAGAGCGGTGCAGTTAGCGAGGAGCCAAGTATGTAGATTCAGTGTCAGGGGCCCGGCATATGGGGAAGCATTTGTTAGTCTCGGATAACCCCTTTAAAGCAAAACCATTTTAACCAATGTTTTCTGTAACAAGAGTTAACAGCAAAGCAAATGTCATTTTTTTATTATCACAATTCAGCAATTTACAAAAACACCTCATATGTGGTTGTAAACTGCTACATAGACAGATCATATGGCTCAGAAAGGAAGGATCACCATATAGTTTTTGGAGGTCAGATTGTGCAGGAATCGTTTTTGGCTGCCATGTCACATTTGAAGAGACCATGACGCACCACTAGAGTGGAAAACCCTTATGTGACCCCGATTTTGGAAACTACACGCTGAAGGAATTGAGGGGTGTACTGACCGCTTTGATCCCACAGGTGTTTGATTTAGAAACACACTTGTGAAAATGAAAAAATATATTTTTTACATTAAAATGTTGCATAAGCCCCAAAAAGCACCCCACAATTTGTTAAGCATTTTATCCTCAGTATGGTAACATCACATATGAGGTTGTAAGCTACTTTATGGGCACACTGCAGGGCTCAGAAAGGAAGGAACGCCATTTTACTTTTGGAGGGAAGATTTTGATAGAATGGTTTTTAGATGCCATATCATGTTTGAAGAGACCCTGAGGAACCCCTAATGTGGAAACCCCCCAAAAATTACCCCATTTTGGAATCTACACCCTTCAACATATTTATTGAGAGGTGTAGTTAGTGCATTGACCCGACAGGCACTTTATAGAATTAAGGAACACTTTGATTAAGCATTCCATTTTTTCTAATGCTTTTTCAATTGCTTTTGACCCAATTTTTACTCCAATAATAAACCACCTGTGAGTCAATGAATATAAAGATTTATTGTGCATGTGTCGACTGTAACCAATCTCATGGTCTCCAGTGATGATGCACTGGTTAGACTATGGCTACCCCTAGGCCAGTGGTGGGCAAACTTTTTAGTCAACTGAGCCAAATATCAACAAAACCGCGATTGAAATTTCTTTTAACCCCATAGGGACCCATGACCTACCGGTACGGCATGGATCCCGAGTCCTTAAGGATCCATGACGTACCGGTACGTCATCTACAGTTCCGATCACCGCCGCCCGGCGGGCGGTGATCTGAACACGGTGCCTGCTCAAATCATTGAGCAGGCAACACGGCTAAATGCATGGGGGGTTCTCATGATCCCCCCATGTCGGCGATCGCCGCAAACCGCAGGTCAATTCAGACCTGCGGTTTGCGGCTTTTTATTGTGCAGGCGGCGTGCCATCGGGTCCCCATGGGGCTGTGGGGGGGACCCGATGGCATGGAAGGCAGCACAATGCCTTCCTGAGGCATCTGCGCTGCCTTCCGGTGAAGAGCCTGTGAGATCCAGCCCCCTGGATCTCACAGGCCCCGGAAGCTGTATGAGTAATATGCACAGTATTACTCATACAGCCAATGCATTCCAATACAGAAGTGTTGGAATGCATTGTAAAGGATTAGACCCCCAAAAGTTCAAGTCCCAAAGTGGGATAAAAAATAAAGTGAAAAAAATGAAGTTTTCAAGTAAACGTCATTTTCCCCAAATAAAGTTTAAAAAAAAATGGTAAAAAATAGGGGGGAAAAAAAGTATACATATTAGGTATCGCCGCGTCCGTATCGACTGTCTCTATAAACATATCACATGACCTAACCCCTTCAGATGAACACCGTAAAAAATAAAAACTGTGCTAAATAAACCATTTGTTTGTCACCTTACATCACAAAAAGTACAACAGCAAGCGATCAAAAAGGCGTTTGCCCACCAAAGTAGTACCAATCTAACCGTCACCTCATCCCCCCAAAAATTACCCCATTTTGGAATCTACACCCTTCAACATATTTATTGAGAGGTGTAGTTAGTGCATTGACCCCACAGGCACTTTATAGAATTAAGGAACACTTTGATTAAGCATTCCATTTTTTTAATGCTTTTTCAATTGCTTTTGACCCAATTTTTACTCCAATAATAAACCACCTGTGAGTCAATGAATATAAAGATTTATTGTGCATGTGTCGACTGTAACCAATCTCATGGTCTCCAGTGATGATGCACTGGTTAGACTATGGCTACCCCTAGGCCAGTGGTGGGCAAACTTTTTAGTCAACTGAGCCAAATATCAACAAAACCGCGATTGAAATTTCTTTTAACCCCATAGGGACCCATGACCTACCGGTACGGCATGGATCCCGAGTCCTTAAGGATCCATGACGTACCGGTACGTCATCTATAGTTCCGATCACCGCCGCCCGGCGGGCGGTGATCTGAACACGGTGCCTGCTCAAATCATTGAGCAGGCAACACGGCTAAATGCATGGGGGGTTCTCGTGATCCCCCCATGTCGGCGATCGCCGCAAACCGCAGGTCAATTCAGACCTGCGGTTTGCGGCTTTTTATTGTGCAGGCGGCGTGCCATCGGGTCCCCATGGGGCTGTGGGGGGGACCCGATGGCATGGAAGGCAGCACAATGCCTTCCTGAGGCATCTGCGCTGCCTTCCGGTGAAGAGCCTGTGAGATCCAGCCCCCTGGATCTCACAGGCCCCGGAAGCTGTATGAGTAATACGCACAGTATTACTCATACAGCCAATGCATTCCAATACAGAAGTGTTGGAATGCATTGTAAAGGATTAGACCCCCAAAAGTTCAAGTCCCAAAGTGGGACAAAAAATAAAGTGAAAAAATGAAGTTTTCAAGTAAACGTCATTTTCCCCAAATAAAGTTAAAAAAAAAAATGGTAAAAAATAGGGGGAAAAAAAAGTATACATATTAGGTATCGCCGCGTCCGTATCGACTGTCTCTATAAACATATCACATGACCTAACCCCTTCAGATGAACACCGTAAAAAATAAAAACTGTGCTAAATAAACCATTTGTTTGTCACCTTACATCACAAAAAGTACAACAGCAAGCGATCAAAAAGGCGTTTGCCCACCAAAGTAGTACCAATCTAACCGTCACCTCATCCCGCAAAATATGAGCCCCTACCTGAGACAATCGCCCAAAAAAAACTAAAAAACTATGGCTCAGAATATGGAGACACTAAAACATCTTTTTTTTTTTTTTTTAAAGCTGTTATTGTGTAAAACTTATATAAATAAAAAAAAGGTATACATTGGTATCACCGCGTTCGTATCGACCGGCTCTATAAAAATATCACATGACCGAACACCTCAGATGAACACCGTAAAAAATAAAAAATAAAAACTGTGCTAAATAAACCATTTTTTGTCACCTTACATCACAAAAAGTGTAAAAGCAAGCGATCAAAAAGTCATATGCACCCCAAAATAGTGCCAATCAAACCGTCATCTCATCCCGCAAAACTCATACCCTACCCAAGGTAATCGCCCAAAAACTGAAAAAATTATGGCTCTCAGACTATGGAAACACTAAAACAAAATTATTTTTGCTTAAAAAAAGAAAACTTGCATAAATAAAAAAAAGTATACATATTAGGTATCGCCGCATCCGTGACAACCTGGTCTATAAAAATATCACATGATCTAACCTGTCAGATAAATGTTGTAAATAACAAAAAATAAAAACGGTGTCAAAACAGCTATTTCTTGTTATCTTGACACAAAAAGTGTAATATAGAGCAACCAAAAATCATATGTACCCTAAACTAGTACCAACAATACTGCCACCCTATCCCGTAGTTTCTTAAATTGGGCCCTTTTTTTGGAGTTTCTACTCTAGGGGTGCATCAGGGGGGCTTCAAATGAGACATGGTGTCAAAAAACAGTCCAGCAAAATCTGCCTTCCAAAAACCGTATGGAATTCCTTTCCTTCATGCGCCCTGCCGTGTGCCTGTACAGCTGTTAACGACCACATATGGGGTGTTTCTGTAAACTACAGAATTAGAGCCATAAATATTGAGTTTGGTTTGGCTGTTAACCCTTGCTTTGTAACTGGAAAAAAATATTAAAATGGAAAATCTGCCAAAAAAGCGAAATTTTGAAATTGTATCTCTATGTTCCATTAATTCTTGTGGAACACCTAAAGGGTTAACAACGTTTGTAAAATCAGTTTTGAATACCTTGAGCGGTGTAGTTTCTTAGATGGGGTCACTTTTATGGAGTTTCTACTCTAGGGGTGCATCAGGGGGGCTTCAAATGGGACATGGTGTAAAAAAAAAAACAGTCCAGAAAAATCTGCCTTCCAAAAACCGTATGGCATGCCTTTCCTTCTGCGCCCTGCCGTGTGCCCGTACAGTAGTTTACGACCACATATGGGGTGTTTCTGTAAACTACAGAATCAGGGCCATAAATATTGAGTTTAGTTTGGCTGTTAACCCTTGCTTTGTAACTGGAAAAAAATTATTAAAATAGAAAATCTGCCAAAAAAGTGAATTTGTATCTCTATTTTCCATTAATTTTTGTGGAACACCTAAAGGGTTAACAAAGTTTGTAAAATCAGTTTTGAATACCTTGAGGGGTTTAGTTTATAGAATGGGGTCATTTTTGGGTGGTTTCTATTATGTAAGCCTCGCAAAGTGACTTCAGACCTGAACTGGTCCCTAAAAATTGGGTTTTTGAAAATTTCTGAAAAATTTCAAGATTTGCTTCTAAACTTCTAAGCCTTGTAACATCCATAAAAAATTAAATATCATTCCCAAAATGATCCAAACATGAAGTAGACATATGGGGAATGTAAAGTAATAACTATTTTTGCAGGTATTACTATGTATTATAGAAGTAGAGAAATTGAAACTTGGAAATTTGCAATTTTTTACAAATTTTGGGTAAATTTGGTATTTTTTTTATAAATAAAAATGATTTTTTTTTACTTCATTTTACCAGTGTCATGAAGTACATAAGTCAAAGCTTTTTAAAGTTATCAGCACTTAAAGTGACACTGGTCAGATTTGCAAAAAATGGCCTCGTCCTTAAGGTGAAATAGGGCCGAGTCCTTATGGGGTTAAGAGCCAAAAATTTTTCACTACCCTCGTCACTTCCTGTTGTGACGCAGCACGTTCCGACGTTTGGAAGGAGGTGTGTACACCCTTGATTACTCCGGCTTCCTGTGTGGTGATAATAGTGGGAGGAAATATGGGTGATATGAGATGTACATGCCCTCTCCAGCTTTGCGGAAAGCAAATGCATTCCACAGGCAGTGCTGGTTCTAGGTGAAATGGGGCCCTGGGGCGAAAAACAATAAGGGCTCCTCCCCCATGCACATTTCTCCAGTTTAGTCCAAACAGAACCGGGGCGGCCGCTGCCCCATGGCACATTTCTCCAGCAGTGCAGTGCCAGTGCCAGCACATGCACAGACATCTCTCTCATGAATCTGAGATGTCTGTGCATGTGCTGGCACTGCTGGAGAAATGTGCCATGGGGCCGCCCTGGTTCTGTTTGGACTGGAGATATGTGCATGGGGGAGGGGGTTCGAATGACTCAGAGTCATGAGAGAGATCTCTGTGCATCCGCTGGCACTGGCACTGCTGGAGAAATGTGCCATGGGGCAGCCCTGGTTCTGTCACATCTCTCTCATGACTCTGAGTCATTCGCCCCCCCATGCACATTTCTCCAGTTCAAACAGAACCAGGGCAGCCCCATGCACAGACATCTCTCTCATGACTCCCCCCCCCCCCCCCACCACCACCACCACCAATGCATGCACATTTCTCCATTCCAGTCCAAACAGAACCAGGGCGGGCTAGTTACAGTACACTGGCTGGCACTACTGGGATGGGTGAGATGGTGGGAATGGGATCCAGTAACTAAGTTGTTATAATTAACCAACCTGTAACTGTTGGAACTTGGCTGCCTCCTGTCACAGTCTCAGAAGAGTCTTCTGTGTGTGGGCAGCGGACCGCGGGCCTTCCCTGGCAGAGTCTGTGGGCTATGGCTGGCTGCCGCTAGTTCTTCTCTGCTCTGAGGGCGGAGCTGTGGTAACGTCAGATGCGGCACGCTCACTCACAGCCACTGCTCGTCGAGTCTCTTAAAGAGACTGCCACAAAGCAGGATGGGCTTAGCTACTAGGGACCCAGGTTGCATCTGAGGAACAAGGTGACAGAAAACAGGTGTGAGTTTTGCAGACCACAAGCCTAACCAGTTGATCAAAGGAAAGCAGAACAGATAAAACAAGCTGAAGTCAAAACTAGTAGGCTACAGACATAGCAAATCAGCAGACAAGAGGTTATTCAGTAGAACAAGCCAAGTATGTGCTAAACTTGATTCTAGTAAAGTATTACATGCTTTGTACTTGATTTATGTACTAAGCTTAGTTCTGGTACTGTAACTGTATATATGTAATGAGCTTGGTTATGGTAAAGTATTATCTGTTATGTGCTTAAACTGTGTACTGTTTCTATTATGAACCATTGGTTATGGTAATAGATAGATAGATAGATAGATAGATAGATGCTCCTCAGCAATGAAATTGTAACATTATGAAGGAAAAATTGTGGAATTATGGAAATTATAGGATGGAAAGACATGTTAAATTTCTATTCAATTATTTGGCTATAAAAGCCCTCCTAATAGCTCCTCCTACACATACATTACCTTCTCCCCCTGAGGAAGCTTTGCGTGAAACGCGAGTTGGGGTTTCGGTTCACCACTCAGGTACTTATGCCATAGCTTCATTGTGGGCAGTTGTTCTGTAGTTATCCAGGTTTTATATATGGTTGCACTGTGCACTTTATATTGTCTGTACCACTCTGGATCTCTATTCTGGGTTGTCATTGTGGCTTTGTCTTAATATATATATTTTTTAGGTATCCGGTTCATGTTATTTATGACGCTATTTAGATGATCTTACCAGTCCGGATTTTCCTAAATATGTGTACATGCGTATATAATAGTGGTGCCGTGTTTATATGTATATATATTTTTTCCAGTGTGCTCCAATTCCACCTCAATGTTGTTTCTACTTGTATTCTATTTTTATTGTCTCGTGTTGAGACCTCAATAAAGTTTATATTTATCTATATTCTTTTGTGCCACCCCTCTTCCCTTCTTTTTGGTGTTCATGTTAAAGATGGGCAAAGGAAAAAAATGGAAACATAACATTCAAAATATCGATTTATTTAGTATCAAATATGAGCGCCACACAAAAAAACAAACGTAACTCCAGCATCAGTTCCATAAAAATTGTGAGTCTCTCATTTAAAAAAATTATTAAAAAGGTTGCATAGAACAGTATAGATGCCAGTATATGAGCGCCACGCACAGGAATACAAGCACTTAAACACCTCGGCATGCTATCGATGAGATTAGTAATGGATGTCTGAGAAATGTTCTGCCATGCTGAATGCACATGGGCACACAAATCACTAAGATTTGCTGCTGGCAGCTCACTTTGCAAATGCCAACCAATGATTTCCCAGATGGGCCATGGTAGCACATTTTGGCCCACACAGGCTGCTGACTGTAGCACAAGTAACATGTGTCCTGGCGTGCTGTTAAAAAATGCCTGTGGCGAAACCAACCTCGCCACGGTGTTTTGGAGGGGGCTGTTTGAAGGCCTCTTGCCTCAGGATTATGGCCCATAGTAACTTTAAAGGAGAAGACAGACCGGCCGCACAGACCGGTCTGTAGAATTGTATTTTATGTTATTATGCGTTCGGTTAAATTGTATGTTATGTGAGGGCACCCAGATAGCTAATATTATTGTATTCGTGTATTCTGAGTGCCATTCACCTAATGATATGCACTCAGACTTGAGCTATCTGGGAATATGTTAAATGTCTATGTTTGCTGTGGGGGTGTGCCATTGTGTGTTTAAATGGTGATGTCTGTCCTGTTGTCTCCACATGTGTATTGGTGATCTCCCTTTGTCCTGAGAGATAATTGGATTGCCTTCGGTTGTCTCTGGGACAGAGAGGAGGAAACCATGATGCATTGTGGGGATGTGTTGTATCTGTTCTGTATTTGCAAAACTGTAATAAAAACCAGGCTGGGTGTGCCAGCACATCAGAGCACTGCTGACCCTCAAGACGGAGCCTTGTCTCGTTATTGGGGGGATTCCCTATATGCTGTTAGAGACTGATTGCCAGGAGTGTAAGCTGACTGTACGCTTTTCCTGTTCGTCTGCCGGCAGCTATTTGCGAGGTTCCAGTTTGGAGTGCTATTTTGTATCCAGTTCGGGAGGTTGGTGTTCTGCAGTAGCTGTGCCTGTCTCTCAGAAAGGGGCATATCGCCTAAACGGATCTTAACCCCTTGTCTGCTGAAACGGACCGTTACATTGGTGGCAAGCAGCGGGATCGTTCCTACAGCCAGAAGGACAGCTACAGGAGACACCATTTCTTTGGATTTTACAACTTAAGGGCAACGCATGTCTCAGTACAGCGACCCTAAAAGCACCAGGATGGAACCAGCAGTGGAGTACAGATACTCTGTGGAGGAATTTGACCGTATGATGTGGTTGCGACTGAACTTCTTCGGACCCAATCCAGCTGAGAAATCCGTGAAGTTCGTGAGGAGTCTAGTGTTCAAGACCCTACTATACCGGGCAAAAGGTGACGGTCAGCTGCCACGTTGGGTGGACCTCCATCGGAAGTTACAGTTGCAGGACACAGGGAGCCCAGTCTCCATTCCCCAGCGGCAGTGTGAAGTGCAGGGAGGGGAGAGCAGCGGCCTTCCTCCCCAGCGGCAGGCTGAGTTACAGGGGGCAGAGGTAGTTGTTCCTGCCCCCCAGCAGCAGCATGATTTTTTGGGAATTGGGAGCCTAGTCTCCATTCCCCAGCGGCCGTGTGATGTACAGGGAATTGGGAGCCCAGTCTCCATTCCCCAGCGGCAGGTGGAGTTACAGGGGGCAGAGACAGTCGGTCCTGTCCCCCAGCAGCAGAGTGTCCTACAGGGAATAGAGAGCCCAGTCTCCTTTCCCCAGCAGCAGGACACTGTATTGGGAGCGGAGGCGGTCGGTCGCCCTCCCCAGCGGCTGGAAGTATGTATGGGAGAGGAGCTCGTTACCCACCTCTCCCCAGCGCCAGGGGGAGACAGTAAGCCCCACAACAGTGCAGATGGGACCGTGGTCTCTGCACTTACAGCACAGGGGGTATGGTCTCTGCACTTACAGCACAGGGGGTAGGGACAGTTGTTCCTGTTCCCCAGCAACCGGGCTGTTTGGCCAAAGGGGAGACAGTCGGTTTCCCCCTCCAACAACCAGACTCCAACCAGGCTTCTTCCATGGTAGTGCTGGTACCAGGGCAGAGTCCCGCTGATCCCTGCCCACAAAGCAACCTCCACTCCAAGCCAGGGAGCAACTCAGAGACCGGGAGTACCAGCTACCAATATAACCTTGGTGGATTCACTGGACAGAGACAGCCTACTAAATTCAACAGGTCCAGTATTGGGTTGTGGGTGGGCTGCCAGACTAACTCAGGTACTGACCGGCGTGAGGTCAGGTATCTGGTTAGTCTTCCCTGGGGGGGGGGGGAGATGTGTGGCGAAAACAACCTCGCCACAGTGTTTTGGAGGGGGCTGTTTGAAGGCCTCTTGCCTCAGGATTATGGCCCATAGTAACTTTAAAGGAGAAGACAGACCGGCCGCACAGCTTAAATCTGTCTGTAGAATTGTATTTTATGTTATTATGCGTTCGGTTAAATTGTATGTTATGTGAGGGCACCCAGATAGCTAATATTATTGTATTCGTGTATTCTGAGTGCCATTCACCTAATGATATGCACTCAGACTTGAGCTATCTGGGGATATGTTAAATGTTTGTGTTTGCTGTGGGGGTGTGCCATTGTGTGTTTAAATGGTGATGTCTGTCCTGTTGTCTCCACATGTGTATTGGTGATCTCCCTTTGTCCTGAGAGATAATTGGATTGCCTTCGGTTGTCTCTGGGACAGAGAGGAGGAAACCATGATGCATTGTGGGGATGTGTTGTATCTGTTCTGTATTTGAAAAACTGTAATAAAAACCAGGCTGGGTGTGCCAGCACATCAGAGCACTGCTGACCCTCAAGACGGAGCCTTGTCTCGTTATTGGGGGGATTCCCTATATGCTGTTAGAGACTGATTGCCAGGAGTGTAAGCTGACTGTACGCTTTTCCTGTTCGTCTGCCGGCAGCTATTTGCGAGGTTCCAGTGTGGAGTGCTATTTTGTATCCAGTTCGGGAGGTTGGTCTTCTGCAGTAGCTGTGCCTGTCTCTCAGAAAGGGGCATATCGCCTAAACGGATCTTAACCCCTTGTCTGCTGAAACGGACCGTTACAATGCCACCTGGGACACTTTGGAGAAATCTCTGTAGAAGTGGTTTAACGACCAAATCAATGTAACGCCGAGCTGTTAGTGTACCTGAAATGAAGACTAGAGGGGTCTGGGTACTGTACACCATGCCACCCCATGACATAATCCCAAAAGTAGGACCGGTGTGGGGTTCCTTTGTGAAGGCCTCTTAATACTGTTGCCCACATGGTCTCCAGACCAATCTCTGGCTATTATTGGGTCCGAGACAAAAGTGAGACTCATTGCTGAAGAGAATAGACCTCCATTCCATCCTCCAATGCTGTCTTGCTATGCACCATGATAGCCATTAAGAGTCCAACGTTGTACAAATTACTTCTGATGGTTTGTGTAAACACCATTTACTGCCCTAGGCTTGGAATGTGATGTCCAATTTCACTTGCAGTACAAAATGGATCACTACGCACCATTCTTTTAATCAGATGATACGTCCGTTCAGAAGTTCGCCTCTGTGCTCCTCTTTCTATCATTCCAGTTCGTCATTGTTCTTCCAACCACTAGGACACGCAATGTTGAAAAGTGCTGACATCTCGGCCTAGGTATGTAGCGATCTATTGAAGTAATAAACCAAGGCCTATTAGTTCATGGATTCTGTCCATCTCAGTTTGCTAAAAGTGGCGATAACTGGCACATCACTGATGAACAGTAGGTATCTCAAAATCATCCCACACGACTTGATCCGATTTTTGCGATTTCAAGTGGCTAAAAAAAGTTTGCTTTCAATCTGGCTTTTATGCCCCTCCCACACACCACAGACTGGAGCTAGGTGCTTGAAAATGTATCTGCATATATTAGTGACACCTGCTACTTCCCCAATTTTGATAACCTTACGGATTGTCTTTCTTGGTGTTGCAATTTTAATGTTGAGGAGTATATATATCTGTATACACACTACTCACAGAAAGTTAGGGATATTTGGCTTGTGAGTGAAATTTCAGAATGAACCTAAAATGCACCCTAAACTTTATTGGCGACCTTAATGTGACCTTTTCTAAACTTTTGTTTGCACATGGCCAACTGTTCAGTGTTTCAGTACTTTTTGTACAACTTACTGTTCTCTAACAAGGAGCTTAACAGCAAAATTCACAACAGGTGTTTGATCCATGAATCGCCCAATACATTTCCTGGTTTAATTAGAATTGGTATTTAAACAGTCCTCTTCATCATGCTGTTCACATTTTGACATCATGAGACCAAAATGACACCTAATAATTGATCAACAATATCTCGCCATTGTGAGGCTTCAAGCAGGACATTCTCTGACGGAAGTGGCGACTGAGCTTAGAATGTCACAGAGTGTCATCAACAGGTTGCAACAGAGATACAGAGAGACTGGAAGGGGCACATAAAGGCATAGAAGTGGACGAACTTTGGCCATATCCCACACTGATGACTTCATTGTGAACAATGCCCTGTTGAACTTGATGATGAATAAAACACAACTCCAGGCACATTTAAGGATGGTGAGGGGCACCAAATGTCACGGTAGACTTTTTGAAACCGTTTACATCAGCAATGGTCTGCATGCTACACGATCTGCAAGAAAACCTGACCACAGGAGTCACCGTCTTACATCGGCCAAGGAGCATCTACGCTGGATGAGGGACCAGTGGAGCTCAGTGCTGTTCACTGATGAAATTCGATTCACGCTGAGCAGAAATGATGGCCACCAACAATATTTGAGACGTCAAAGAGAGCGCTATGCATCAGCCACTGTTGTCACCAGACGAGCCTCTGGTGGTGGTGTTACAGTGTGGGCAGGTGTGTCTAGTCAAAACAGAACTGCCCTACACTTTGTGAATGGTACAGTGACAACCCCATACTACTTGAATAACATAATTAATCCAGTCACTGTGCCTCTGCATGAACAACATAGGCCTAATTTTATCTTCATAGACAACAGTGCGCCAGCTCATCGAGGTCGCATCATTAGGTAACGGCTGCTGGAGACTGGGGTACCTCAAATGGAGTGGCCTGCACTTTCTCCAGACCTGAATCCCATTGAAAACCTATGGGATCAGCTGAGTTGCTGTGCAGAGGCTCGTAACTCTGTACCCCAGAACCTCAACGACCTTAAGAAGAGTGGGATGCCATGCTTCAGCAAATAAGTCGACTTCTGAAAAGCATGAGACGTCGTTGTCAAGCTGTAATTGATGCTCAAGGCCCTATGACGAGTTATTGAGACAATGACATTTTTGTGGGGGTATACCCACCACTGTTGTTGGCTTTTGTTTCAATAAATGGTTTGAGATGAGAAAATCACCATTGCATGCTTCTGCTTAAATGTCCTACTTTCATGATATAATATCACTGTAGCTTTTTACATTTTCCATAAATTTCACCCGAAAGGCAAATATCCCTAAGGGTCCATTTACATGTCCGTAGAATGGGTCCGGATCCCTTCCACAACGAATCCGGACCCATTCATTCTCTATGGGGCCGGAAGAGATGCGGACAGCACACAGTATGCTGTCTGCTTCTGCATTTCCGAAGCGCGGCCCCGATCTTCCGGTCCGCGGCTCCCGAAAAAAATAGAACATTTTTTATTCTTGTCCACAATTGCTGACAAGAATAGGCAGTTCTATGGGGGTGCCGGCCGGGTGTATTGCGGATCCGCAATACACTACGGACGTGTGAATGGACCCTAACTTTTTGGTGTTGTAGTATATATATACAGTTGCAAGAAAAAGTATGTGAACCATTCGGAATGATATGGATTTCTGCACAAATTGGTCATAAAATGTGATCTGATCTTCATCTAAGTCACAACAATAGACAATCACAGTCTGCTTAACCTAATAACACACAAAGAATTAAATGTTACCATGTTTTTATTGAACATACAATGTTAACATTCACAGTGCAGGTGGAAAAAGTATGACTAATGACATCTCCAAGAGCTAATTGGAGTGAGGTGTCAGCCAATTGGATTTCAATCAATGAGATGAGATTGGAGGTGTTGGTTACAGCTGCCCTGCCCTATAAAAAACATGCACCAGTTCTGGGTTTGCTTTTCACAAGAAGCATTGCCATGTGAATGATGCCTCGCACAAAAGAGCTCTCAGAAGACCTACGATTAAGAATTGTTGACTTGCATAACGCTGGAAAGGGTTATAAAAGTATCTCCAAAAGCCTTGCTGTTCATCAGATCACGGTAAGACAAATTGTCTATAAATGGAGAAAGTTCAGCACTGCTGCTACTCTCCCTAGGAGTGGCCGTCCTGTAAAGATGACTGCAAGAGCACAGCGCAGACTGCTCAATGAGGTGAAGAAGAATACTAGAGTGTCAGCTAAAGACTTACAAAAGTCTCTGGCATATGCTAACATCCCTGTAAGCAAATCTACGATATGTAAAACACTAAACAAGAATGAATATAAAGTAAAAGTGGGGCACTCTCTTAAGTAAAGGGATCTTTATTGTAATAATATATAATAAATTAAAATTGCAATAGGGTTAATATGACAATAGATAAAAATGATATTCAATAAAATAGTACAAGCAGCAAATGAAATTACAGTCCTATTAAAATTGTATTAAATAACGACATAAATTGCGACATAAATTGATCCCAAAATAAATTAATCCATAAATTAATCCATTATTTTCCACTCTGGTAATAGTTTATGCAGAAGACAAATCAATTGATATTGTAGTTTGTTTAGATATCAAGATTTCCAGGTATATCAGTCTCTTCATATACTTCAGTCTATGACTGAATGCAAAGTCCTCCTGATAGGAAATAGTCACCTGCACTTCAATGGATCTGCAACGTTGTGTGCATAGTGTAACAAAAGTTCAAAATGATGTAGCTGTTCGCTTGTTGCGAATAATGTTAAGAAGCTACTAATACATACAGCGGCGTCCCGCTGTAATGTTTCAACAAGCGATCGCTAAATTCAGTATAATCTTACCCGGAGGTTTGCTGGACAGCAAACCTCCGGGTAAGATTATACTGAATTTAGCGATCGCTTGTTGAAACATTACAGCGGGACGCCGCTGTATGTATTAGTAGCTTCTTAACATTATTCGCAACAAGCGAACAGCTACATCATTTTGAACTTTTGTTACACTATGCACACAACGTTGCAGATCCATTGAAGTGCAGGTGACTATTTCCTATCAGGAGGACTTTGCATTCAGTCATAGACTGAAGTATATGAAGAGACTGATATACCTGGAAATCTTGATATCTAAACAAACTACAATATCAATTGATTTGTCTTCTGCATAAACTATTACCAGAGTGGAAAATAATGGATTAATTTATGGATTAATTTATTTTGGGATCAATTTATGTCGCAATTTATGTCGTTATTTAATACAATTTTAATAGGACTGTAATTTCATTTGCTGCTTGTACTATTTTATTGAATATCATTTTTATCTATTGTCATATTAACCCTATTGCAATTTTAATTTATTATATATTATTACAATAAAGATCCCTTTACTTAAGAGAGTGCCCCACTTTTACTTTATATTTATTCCACTTTTTCAGATTGGGTGTTGTCTGTTAGTGGGAGCACCTCTGGTGGTTACCCCCCTCATTCTAGTGCGACATTATTTTATTTTATACTAAACAAGAATGGATTTCATGGGAGGATACCACAGAGGAAGCCACTGCTGTCCAAAAAAAACATTGCTGCACGTTTACAGTTTGCACAAAAGCACCTGGATGTTCCACAGCAGTACTGGCAAAATATTCTGTGGACAGATGAAACCAAAGTTGAGTTGTTTGGAAGAAACACACAACACTATATGTGGAGAAAAAGAGGCACAGCACACCAACATGAAAACCTCATCCCATCTGTGAAGTATGGTGGTGGGGGCATCATGGTTTGGGGCTGCTTTGCTGCGTCAGGGCCTGGACGGATTGCTATCATTGAAGGAAAAATGTATTCCCAAGTTTATCAAGACATTTAGCAGGAGAACTTAAGGCCATCTGTCCACCAGCTGAAGCTCAACAGAAGATGGGTGCTGCAACAGGACAACGACCCAAAGCATAGAAGTAAATAAACAAAAGAATGGCTTAAACAGAAGAAAATACGCCTTCTGGAGTGGCTCAGTCAGAGTCCTGACCTCAACCCGATTGAGATGCTGTGGCATGACCTCAAGAAAGCGATTCACACCAGGCATCCCAAGAATATTGCTGAACTGAAACAGTTCTGTAAAGAGGAATGGTCAAGAATTACTCCTGACCGTTGTGCACGTCTGATCTGCAACTACAGGAAACGTTTGGTTGAAGTTATTTCTGCCAAAGGAGGTTCAACCAGTTATTAAATCCAAGGGTTCACATACTTTATCCACCTGCACTGTGAATGTTTACATGGTGTGTTCAATAAAAACATGGTAACATTTAATTCTGTGTGTTATTAGTTTAAGCAGACTGTGATTGTCTATTGTTGTGACTTAGATGAAGATCAGATCACATTTTATGACCAATTTGTGCAGAAATCCATATCATTCCAAAGGGCTCACATACTTTTTCTTGCACCTGTGTGTATATATATATATATATATATATATATACACACACACACAACCTAAATTCCCAAAAACTTAGGATGCTGGGTAAAATCTAAATAAATGTAAATAAAAACAAAATGCAATAGGTGCTTCCTTGTGTTTCCGAGTCTGTGCCTCCGTGCCACAAAAGATTTGACATGTCCTATCTTTGGCCACATCTTGTGGATTGTGGACCCATTGAAATCAATAGGTCCACCCTGCAATGCGAGGTGTATGCCGCTGGTGCCCATGTTTTGCAGATCGGCGTTTCACAAAATGGTCATGTGAATGCGGCCTAAAGCTGTATAAAGCAAACAAGAAGCCATATGTCAGCACGATCCAGAAACACTGCTGTCTTCTCTGGGCCAAAGCTCATTTAAAGGGTTTCTACCACTTTGATTTCACATAATTGGGTGTCAGACACTAGCGATCCGCTAGTGTCTGCTCTGCCAAACTATCCCACTATAATAGCTTTTGGGGCAGCCGTTTACCTAAAAAAAGAACTTATATTGATATGTTAATGACCCTCTAGGTGCTATGGGGGCGTTATTAGCACCTAGAGGATCGGTCTACCTTCTCAAGATGCCGCTGCCCAGCGCCTCCCTCCAGCCCGCCCATCTGCTTCGGAATGCGATCAAACGGACGACTTCACGCGCATGCGCTGTGCGCGGCTGTATTCGCCGCATGCGCAGTGAATGTCCGACTGCTTCCCTGCTCAGACATCTCCACTGCGCCTGCGCCGATGGAGCACTATGACGTCATCGGTGCAGGTGCAGTGGAGATGTCTGAGCAGGGAAGCGGTCGGACATTCACTGCGCATGCGCCGAATACAGCCGCGCACGGCGCATGCGCGTGAAGTCGTCCGTTTGATCGCATTCCGAAGCAGATGGGCGGGCTGGAGGGAGGCGCTGGGCGGCGGCATCTTGAGAAGGTAGACCGATCCTCTAGGTGCTAATGACGCCCCCATAGCACCTAGAGGGTCATTTACATATCAATATAAGTTCTTTTTTTAGGTAAACGGCTGCCCCAAAAGCTATTATAGCGGGATAGTTTGGCAGAGCAGACACTAGCGGATCGCTAGTGTCTGACACCCAATTATGTGAAATCAAAGTGGTAGAAACCCTTTAAAATAAAAGCCTGTTCTGTCGTGAGATTAAAGGGCTTCTGTCACCCCCAAAACTCATTTTTAATTTTTGGGCATCATAAAATCCTTATTGGACGACTATTCCCTAAATAGGGCTCTTACCTTGTTCTGTGGTTTGGTTCTACTAACAATCATGCTTTTAAAATATGCAAATGACTTCACTACCAGCAAGTAGGGCGTCTACTTGCTGGTAGCCGCCGCATCCTCCTTTAAAAAAAACGCCCCCTCCTCCTGCTGATTGATAGGGCCAGCAGGGAGCGCTCTCCTCCTCCGACTGACCCTGTCAGCATTTCAAATCCCGCGCCTGCATCTTATGTGTCTTCATTCGGCGCAGGCGCTCTGAGAGAAGGAGGCTCGCTTCCTCAGCACTTCCTCAGTGCACCTGCGCCGATGACGTCTTCTCTTTCGGGTTTAGAGGTGACGTCATCGGCGCAGGCGCACTGAGGAAGGGCTGAGGAAGCGAGCGTCCTCTCAGAGTGCCTGCGCTGAATGAAGACACGTAAGGTGTCTAAGGTTTTCCTCTCCCAAAACTCCAGCAGTTGGTCTCCACACTTCCCAGTTACAGACTGTTAGAAGAACAGTGGACATGGCCCTGTCCCAGCATTTTTTTTTTAGATGTTTTGGCGTCATCACATTCTGAGTTAATTTTTTTCATGAAATAGTTAAATGTCTCACTTTCACTATCTGATACGTGATATATGATCTATTGTGAATAAAGTATGGGTCTATGAGATTTACAGATCATCCCATTCTGT